>NC_138154.1:29648731-29791231 GCF_964199315.1 Orbicella franksi
TAATGTGTGCCTTGTTTTGGTGTGTGTTTTACGGGACCACCAGTTTGAATGTTGTAGTTTTAGAGTCCTGCTACAGAATAGATAAAAGGAAGTCATACTAGACTGAAAGATTACTTTACAAACACTAATAAAAATCTTGTGCTACGTTTAGCCACTGACTGAACTTTCGGTCTCTAAAGTGCAGGTTTTCTTTATGAAATTTGACTCCAAAGAAGCCCAAAATTGTTGCTGTTGCTGCCATTTTGAACAGTACTAAGCAGCCAGGCCACGTTTTTGTGAGCTCATTCCATCCAAGGGATTTTGTCTGATGGCTTCCAAGAAACCTTTTAACTTCCACTCTAGGTTATGGCTGCTCTTGAGCTGTATTATTTCAACCCAAACGTGCTCCAAACTTTGAAAATGATAGCAGTGAAGATAGTGAAGTGGATAATCCATTGGAAAAATACATTATGCTGACCTTGTGAAGGATGCAAAGTTAGTTGCAGGTTTCTTTTTTCTTCCCCACCAATTTCGAGTTGGACGGAATGATGTCACATAAACACAGCCTGGCTACCAAGTATTTTATTTCAAATGAATTATTATACCCTGAATTTGTATTTAACGAGGCCAAAAACAACTTAAAAGCGTTATCTTTATTTTTTGAAGTTGCAAAGTAAAAGACAATTCAGCCATGTCGTTTTGGTAGGAGAATTCAGTTTTGACTGCTGCTCATACCAAGGGCACAGCTGTTATCTGCAAGGATTTTCATGACAGCAAATTTTGATTTTCAATGTGTCTGATTCTGTTTGTTGGTACATGTAAATGTGTTCCAGAGTTACATGTACACTAAGAATTATAAATCTACATCATTATGGTCCGGTTTTTCAAACTGATGATGCTGTCCATCAGATACATTTCTATCCAGTAGATAAGTTTTGGCAAAACAAACCGCACTATCCACTGGATAGTGTTCAGTTGTCTGCCAGTGCCTGTCAAGACTCTAAAACAATTGATTTCTGGGCAATGCTGTAACAGTATGACATAACTGTGCAAGTACATTTAAATATAACTCCTGTTCAATCTCCTTTTCTATCAGCTGATGTTCACCCTGAAGAGTTATTTCTCTCAACAAGGAGGCCAGAAACATTGTCTGCCTTGCAAATGAAAGGAGTTCATTGTGGATTTGACAATGCAAAGGTTTGTGTGAATAAAGGATTTTTCATTTGACTTCTGCAAAGACCTTATTACTAAGGACACAAACTTAATGCTTCGTAGAGTAAAGTCTAACCTCTTTCTTACTGTCTGCCCCCATATGGATGCGTCTACATGTATATCGTGGAAATTGCATTAGGTCCCAGGGAAAGCATAATTCATGTAATCTCTGCTATCATTTATAACAACGATTCGTGCATAAAACGCACATTCGTCACCCCCTACCCCCCCTCCCCTTCGTATCTCAGAGGTTCCACTGCATTTGTCTGAGGTACCAAGTACTGGAATGTAGACGAACAAAAGGTTCAAATGCAACTGCAAAGTTTTGTTGTTTGTTTGTTTTAAATGTGAAGTTTTTGCACAGTAAAGTTCAAGGGAGTCCCATGACTGTTGGCTGGTCTTGTTTGATCTAGCTTGAACACAAGAAAAGCCAACCATGCAGGGTTCGAAATTAACGCTCCCAAACTCGGAAAATGCGAGTGATTTTGATAATTTGTGAGTGAGAAAAATATCCACCGCGAGTTAGAATCATCCATGTCTCCCAAACATTTGGAAAGAATTTGCTACATGTAGTGGTCTCTCCAACTTGCTAGTGGAAAAAATCTCACTACCAAACTTTGCAAGTGTATTAAAGAGTTAGCTTGGAGCCCTGCCAAGAGCACTAGTAAAGAAATGCAAGTCAGAACTGACTTTTGACTTTCCACGTTTCAAGCTATAAACCACTGTGCACTGAATTGGTGTGCCTGTGTTAAATGTTTGTGTGTGGTCTTCCTGAGATGTACAATATACACTACAACTCAACAATGTTATTCTATCGGATGTCTCGTGGAACCCTGTTTTGTGCGCTATGTTTTATCTCTCAGGTGTGTTCCTCGGTTCATTTACTGTTCATTTGCTGTCTACCATCACAGCTGCAAACAGTGGCTAAGGTAAAGTTATTATACCTCATTTATCAAACATGGCCCTAGGCGTGGTAAACCAAAGTTAAGGTAAATACGTACACTGTATATGTCAAGTTCGACAATAGCGACAGACGAAAAATGTGCGTAACTGTACATGTTACCTCCTCCTAGCGCGGGAAAAAAATGCTGAAAAAAACGTAAGACAAGGTATGATCATGCTTGGTTTTGCTCACACTGCAAAACAGACTCCTCCCCTAAAAAGATGCCGTACATGTACATTTCTAGATTAGTGGACAGACTGGTCATTTTGATTGCAAGGAATAAGACGAGAGACGTGACCAGATTAAAGATTCTTGAAACTGTCATACCGTAATTCATCCATCAGTGTAAGTGGTCTCCCACGGTTAAGCGCGCTTTGTCATTTGTGAATCTTGAAGTTAAAAAAAACTGCACCCCCCCCCTTCCAAGTTTAAGAAGAGCACTGAGTCAGAATAAGGATCGTCAACTAGTTGAACACGATCGGTTTTCTCGCATTCCAGTTTGAGTACATCACTTTTCGCTCACTCTCCAACAGGAAATCAAAGGACACTTGAAATGCCCTGTTTACGTTTTAGTTGGAGGTAGGTAACAAATTCAATCTAAGACTTTTAATTAAATGAATTATGCCAGCATGCATTTTCCTCGAATCATCACTTTTCAGAGGGAATATGCCGACGTGTTTTGTAGCAAGTGTATAGTATACCGACTGAGTACATTGTGCTGCTTCTCTTCCCACGCTTCCTGTCGTTTTCTTTCTTTTCGTTATTTATAAAAACAGCCCATCAACCATTTTTTTTAATTTAACGTTCTCGGAACTTCATTGGCTTAAAGGCGCGCTAAGATCATGACTCTTGAAAGTGAGAACCCAAAACACATATTTCCATTGATGTAAACCTATGACGATAGTCTAATTTTGGTAAGAAATACTATCTACAAGTGCACTGTTAAAGATGGGTGTTGTGATGGGTAATCTGCAGTTGTGTGCAGAAGGTTTGGATTTTAAAGTCCGACAGACTTTTTTTGTAATTCTGTCGACGTGTTAGGTTCGCAATTTCTGTTAGGTTCGCAATTTCAGTTTGCTATCTTCCTTAATCCAACGCAATAGACGTTTTGAGCTTGGTCATTTTGTTGCTCCATTTCAGACCATGTGCCGATGATACTCTTGATAATTCTTGCGTTCAAATTTTCAAATAGCCGAGTGTGTATAAATGAACTATTTTTAGATGGATGAGAGAATAATACTCTAGAGAATATCACATGGTCTGAAATGGAAAAAACAAAACAAACAAACCAAGGTAAAAAGGCAAATTTACATCACAAGTTGGCAACGTTCTCACACAGGGACACCACTCTTGAGGATTTGTCAGCTGCTGGGGTATGATCAGATCATCAAGCCGGAGTTTGTATCCTTTGAGCGTTTCGTACTAATTCTGTGCAGGCTGTAAAAACAATCCACAGCATTCAGTCAAAACCAGCGCCTATGTGATCACCATCTACCCTGATTCAAGCATCAAAATGTAAAGTCGATATCAGGCAGATTAGTTTTACCGAACTGATACTAGTTTACATGTTTGGAAAGAAGTGAATTAAGTGATGTCAGCGCGTAAGGGTAGAAAAGAGCTCTTGAGGTACCAAGGGAAAAACTCATAGAGGAAAATCGTTTACTGAAAATATCTCTTTCAGAGTGAATTATATGAAATTGAATTAATAATAATAATAATAATAATAATAATAATAATAATTTACATTTATTTTGCTCAGGTTGCATGAATATATGATCACCTGCGCATTACAAAAGTGAACTATTTAACAAGGGTGGCTTTTTCAATTAAGACCCATACTCCATACTGAATTGTGCGCTGATGTAGATTATTCATGTTCAGTAGGGTTTTTTTGTTAAAGGAGAAGGTCACTCCGGAAAACGTATTTTTTTTGTTAACGCTGATTAAAAACCTCGCACTAACTTTAGTCACTCGCCGAAGTTTAAGCCTCTAAAGTGCAGGTTTTTCCTTATGAAATTCGTCTCCAAAGAAGACCAAAATTTGACATCATTGCCGCCATTTTGAACTGTACTCAGCAGCCAGGCCGCGTTTTCGTGACGTCATTCCGTCCAAGACATTTTGTCCAAATGGCTTCCGACAAGCCTTTTATCTACCACTCTGGGCTATGGCTGCTTTGAAGCCGTATTATTTTGGGCCAAACGTGCTCCAAACTCTGAAAATGAAAGCAGTGAAGATAGGGAAGTGGATAATCGCTTGGAAAAAAAAAAAACATTTTACTGACCTTCGGAATTTCGTCACATAAACACGGCCTGGCTGCCAAATACAATTCAAAACGGCGGCCTCCGAATCGCTTCTTTCGAGAAGAATTTCTTCAGTATAGCAGGCACTATAGCGGCTGAAACTTCGGTGGGTGAAAAAGCTGAATGTTTACTTGCTATAGGCGAAGACAAAAATATGAGCTTTTTTGGAGTGACCTTCTCCTTTAAGGGCTAGGCGCTCATTAGCTATCATGCCAAAGAAATTTCGAGCTCAAGACCTAATTGTTGACTTAAAGATACGAGCTTGTGTTTGCTGCAGGTAATCTTATATTTGAGTCAAGACAGCTCTGTTGGTCGGAGCGGTCAATAATGTACGCGAAAATCGTAGAGGTTTTTTTTTTTTTTGTCGTTGTTATTTTCAAGACAAATTAAAAACAAAACCCAATGTTTTTAAAGCATCCAGGGTGAAAGTAGATCTATAAAAGTCTCGAGCATGCTCGTGATATTTTAGATATCAAGTGATTTGTTTTTTATTCCAGTTCTATAATAGATACCTACTTGCTGGATACAAGCCTTAGGTCAAATTGCCTTGTATTTATCAGTTGCAATGTTATCTTTCTTTAACTGCTTTGAAGTCCTGGAAAAAACCAGACCCAGATGACGAGTCTTATAACAACTGGAATATCGGTAAAGAAGTAAGGAAGCTTATTTGTTGTTTGTTTGTTTGTTTGTTTGTTTGTTTGTTTGTTATAGTATGCAGTCATCTCTTTAGGCATATATGTTTACTCTTCAAACTTTTGGGAACTGTTTATCTAAGAGAGGTATTCAACTTAGAAGGATATGAACTTCTATTTTCACCGGAGACTATCGGTGCATAGCGAAGCGGTAATGCTGCGTCCTGGTCGAAAGAGCTTGCCGCAGATTTACAGCGATTGAACAAATTTCTCAAGCTGGTTGTGAACTAAACGCCGCTTCAAAGCAGCTGCAGTGCCTCAGTGAAAGGAAAAAAAAAAAAAAAAACTATTCTTGGTTTTCACCTGACGTCACGGCGGCCATGTTGGAGCCCCTATACAAAGAAACGACGGCCATGTTGGAGCCCAAAATTTAACCTCCGGGAATTGAACTCTATTTTTATGTAAATCTTTTCTTTGTTTCGGTGAGAAAACACGGCTGTTGATCACGTGAGTGGAAACCAAGAATATTTATGTTCATTAAACAGTAAGTTGAGGATAAATCACTCGAGTCCAAAACTGAGACTTTTTTTGTCTCTTTCAGCACTTGGTTTCATCAAGCAATTTGAGAAATGAGAAAATTTTCTTAAGTTATTTTTTATTATTATATACATGTTCACGCTTGTGTGGTCAATCAAAGAAATGAAAATCTGTCGTAACCTGGTTAAACCAAGTGTGAATGCCGTGTTAAACCGCCTTAGTACAATCCTCTTCCTTTACGGTATATCATTTAGTTATTATTCGATTCAGGGGTCAAAAACATCTCTTCACTCATTTCCGTTTGCTCGTCTCCGGTATCTACTCCTTGTTGATTTTCATTCTTTGAAGAGTAAACGCAGTCTTTTACAAACTCGTGTTGTCTTTCTTTGTCTTAGATTAACGAGATCCTTCGCGAAGATCCTAGCAGTTGTGACGTCACATGTCCTCTTAATCTGAACAAAGATAGTAAGTGTGCTGTTTTAGCAGAAGTAGCCCTCTTCACAGGTTACTTTTTCTCATTTTCCAACGTGTATGCGAGGCAATTTCGGTCTAAAACCACAATTAAGACCGAAATTGCCTCACACACATGCTGGATTATATTGTAACGCAAATGAAAAGTCACCCGGGAAAAGCGCTTTCAAATAAACAGAATCAACCAGCCTGTATGACTGGTTTGTATGTAACATAATCACCTGCCTAGCGTCACTTAGTTGCTTCTTGATTGACAGCTGCCATTGTACAGACGGCTGAAGAATGGGCCGAGTTGGCTGTTCTTGCTTTTTTTAACATGTGTACAGATAAGGAGTTGGACAAAGAGGAAACTATACGGTACTTCATGTAAACTAGATTATTGTTAATTGTTTTCACTGTCTCGATTCTTAGTAGCCGAGAGAACATACAGTTATGACGTCATGTATGTAGAGTTGGAGACTTGCCGCGCTTTATCTGCTTCGTTATCGACAGTTGGAATGACATTTCTCAGAAACAATTCTGAGAAGGAATTACTATTACATCAGTAAAGGAGCCTGAGTATAAAATTGTGTACTGAAGCATCGGCTACAGTTTGCATGCATGGAGCTCAGCATTGGTAGTTTGAGAAATGTTGCGAGGCCACGCAAACAGCCCAGAAGTAGCAGCAATATCATGCCACGAACTCGCCCTTACTGTTGGCTCCTATCTCAAGTCCTGCTTTTAGGTGTCAATATCGCCTGCAGGGCTTGCAGCAACTGAGATATTCGTTCGAGACCTTTTTTTCTTTTTTTCTTTCTTTTTTGATCTGACGCTATATTACCCTAAAACTGAGATTTTAAAGTTTCCACTCTAAATCCCAGTTCAGCGAGTGCGTCAGCAGAAAAGAGCCCAGTTTCTAATGTGATCATCGCGTCACTTCAGGAATCGCAAATCTTGCCGCTGAAAAATTCTCTTTTCGTATGAATGTCGTACCCTTGAAGCAGTTGAAACCTTATGCAAATCATGACGGCAATGGCAACAAGAACGGCGAGGAAATCAAGGATTCTGCGCGTAAATTATGCATGTTTATGCATTTTTAACGGCCTTCTGCAAACTGATAACAATGTAAAGTTTCCATTTTCTAAGAATTTTGGGGAAAGTGGACTACGACGGTTAAGTTTTCGTATTTCTGTTCGAAAGTGAACGCTTTTTTTCATTTGTTCTGCTCTAAGTGACATCCTAAAGCACCAATCTCCAAGCACTCGCTCAACTTGGATGTTCTTGGCTTTTTTGTGGTCCTAAATTATTGTGAAACTCAGAAAACCGTGAACACCTGAAATGATTATGGAATGTGATTGTGTAGCGAGGGAAAAGCCATTTAGGCGTGCAAAAACTAAACCACAAACAGCAATGGTAATAAGTCTCTGGTTTTGAGCTTTGCTCGCATGTCCTGAACTTTAATGTGATTGGTCAATACACTATTGACCTGTCAGAGTCAAGTGTTCGCGGTTTTCTGAGTTTCCCAATGAAATGCCGCCCGCCTTCAACAGAAAAATAATGCCAACTTCTTTGTCTTCTGTATACTCACTCTTATCGAGCTTGTTTCTGTGTTTATTTTGATTAGACTTTGTAACACTATCATGTTTGGCATGGGTCCTACAGATGACCCTCTTGATGGTATCTCCCTAGATGAAGTTGTTTCTGATGAGAACCCATTGGCAATAAGTAACAACAGCGTGGATGAAAAGTAAGCCATTCTTGCGCTAAAGGCATTTTCTTTGTCTGTCGGGAATCAGTTCTCCTTTTTTTTCCCATCTAATGCACACTTCAATACAGAACAAGTACCAAGTACCATAATGAGTGTCCACATGGTTATCTAAGCTAAATACTCAGACACTTAAATGGAATTCATTCATTCACTCTAATTAAATCTGCTTTTTTTTCACAAAACGATCGGGTCTGTTTCATATCTTTACGGAGAGAAGAGCATACAGAAAATTATTTCCGTTGTCAAAAAGAAAGACCAATTTGTGACGGAGTCTCAGTCGCCACCAATACACATTCTCCCAAGTAACATTAAGTGTAACTTATGCGAATGGGTATGAACGAGCTGTTGTTTGAGACTCGTGGAAGAGCAGAAGTGACATACGATCACTACATTGACCAGGTTTCCATTCTGGCACGGAAACGGAGTTGTGAGCCGTTGAGTCTGTTGTTGCTGGCTCTCCGGTTTAATTAGACTTCCAAATTCGGGATTGATGCGGAATCTTAGAGTGACAGACTTGAATCGAGAATCTCAAGGGTCAGTGAATTCATCGTCATTAAACAGACTCAATTCAGCAATTCGTTTATTTAAATAAACTAGAACTCTCGACTGATCTTACTTGTTTTGTTGTGTAGATATTTTCCACGGTTCGATCTCAGTAAACTCTCCACCAGTCGGTGGAAAATCGGAGAACGTCTGATGGAACCAAGCGGGAGCCTGAGGCGATTGTTTGTCAAGAGATACCGAGCGGTGTTTGACAAGTAAGAGAATTTACTTATTAATCACTTGTTTTATAATCAGTACTCATATTTCTTACATGGTCACTGACTAAATTCCATCATCCAGTAGCAGGGGAGATCGAGTTATTAGTTGCCCTCGCGTTCATTACTTTGTTTATCAACCGTGTCAAATAGGAAAATTTCAAACTTTGACCCTTCCTCAGAGCACATTGGTTTACTTTCTCACTGAAGCAGTCCTATATACAGGAACTAATTGTGTTATTTAAGGCCTTGTTTGGCTGGCTCGTCTATTGCCAGTACTGAGCTTGTTTTATTGTCGAGGGGCTTGTGTTTGGAAATTCTTGTAATGTTCATGGGAATGGGAGGGTTGGGTCCTAATGGTTGGTGCATTGCAATCCGAGCGAGCTGTCATGCACTCTCGCGATGCCTCTCTCTTTCTAGGAGTGAAAATGGTTACTGGTGGTCTGTTAAGACGGCCTGACAGAATATTGAAGAGTAGCATGTGATGACTAGCAGAAACTAGACTCAGCAAAATTAGCCTTTGATCTTTTCCCATCTGAGGAATTAGGGCAAATTTTATCTAAATTATATTAGTATAAATCTACTAGCGTTTTAATTGTTAAATAGACGCGAATACGTCTGTGAGTCGCATTGCCACAGATGCTGAATTAGAACACATTTCATTGGTTAGTAGAATCTTGAAACTAGATGAGAGGAATTGAGATCAAAAGTGTATTTTTAGGTTATTCATTTATAATCTGTTTTTAATATCCTTTCTCTTTCTTATTTATATTTTCTTTAGATTTCAGTACTGGAAGGGCGTTCCGACGAGCATGTCTTAATCAGCGAAGAGATTAACATTAAGTGTCGCTAGGGATTTTATTTTTGTTCTATTTTGTAAATAATGACCGTTGTGAATTTTTTGTATATATCACATCCTTGCATCTACGTGAGTGTTTATGTCGTTAACCAAAAGAATATTGTCAACTTCGTTTTCTCAGCGAGATGTTCATGAACGATTCCCTGCACAGTTTTATTATTCAAATACTGTGTAAGCATTGAGTTGATCTTGATATTTATCAGTAAATTGTTATGAAAATTAATGTGTTATGTTTTTATTCCTTCCAACGTTTGATGAATACTTGTATAAGTTATAAAGAAACCAACATATATATTTCTATTATCCTCATGTTTTCTTCTATATTGTTTTATTTTTTATGGTTCTTTGGCTTTAGATTTAGTCCAAAACTGCCTTTCCCATATAAGCAACTCATTTTCTACGGCCCGTTGGGGCTCTTTTCTTTGAAAAAGCGATCGCTCTACTATGACTGTTACTACACAAACACTGGGCATCTTCTCACTGACTGGGATTGTTTGGTTTCAGCACTTGTAAATGATTTAACTTTTGTGTCATGTGTACTTTGTGGCACCTTGCTGTTCGAAATCATTAATCCCAAGCCCAGCCTGCAATTTCAATTGTTCACATAACGTTTATGAACTTTTCACCCGTTAGTAAGTACATCAACAACAAAAAATGGTAATGTTTTTAAGATTTGCTTTCTCGATAATGTCGCTCTGTTACTACCGACCTCACTTCATGCTAAAGCTGCGATCCAATTGTAATTAACAAACTTTTGGACCTTGTAGAAAAGGTGTTTAAATATGCCAGCAGCATGAAAACAACGTTAAACGACGATGTTACAAAAATCAATCAATAGCTAAAAAACTCGGACCCTAGTAAGACCATTCTTCATGACTATCACCAGTCCTTTACTGGCATCCTGACACTGTTCATTGAATTCGTGGTTAGAGTTCAAGCTCTTTATGTTTTGAGAAAAAAGCGACTTTAGCGAAATCTGGCAACGTCGCAATAGTCACAAACAGTTAAATGGCGCATCTGTAAATTTAGATATTGCTTGTAAGGAAACGATTATGAAAGAAGTTAAAATAGTGTCAGACTGAAGACGAACTGTAAGTCAAACCATTACAATAAAGGAAAGTCGTCGCTTGAATAAAGGAGAATTATTACAATGTCTTGATAGTGAGTGAGCAATAACAAAGTTCATCTGTGAATGATCCCAATAGAATACAGTTTCGAACAGAGTAAAAGGAAGTTGTTCAAGATCAAAAGTATTTCTTTTATGCGTCCGGCTATGATTGTTGACTATAATTGTCCAGCTTAGAGTCTTAGAGGGTTCCACGAAAGGTTGAAAGAGAATTTGACTTAGAA
Source organism: Orbicella franksi (assembly GCF_964199315.1). Classification (NCBI taxonomy): domain Eukaryota; kingdom Metazoa; phylum Cnidaria; class Anthozoa; order Scleractinia; family Merulinidae; genus Orbicella; species Orbicella franksi. Next base: position 29,659,520 of record NC_138154.1, read on the forward strand.
TAATATTTATCGGTAGGGAATTCCGAACTTGATATAATTTTAAGGTGAATTAAAATTACATTTAAAGTAAATTTTAAGGAGCGTAATTCATCTTGAGCATAAATAAAGATTTCCAGCACACATAACAAACTGAAGAGGTAGAATGGAAATAGTCATTAAAACATGGAGGTAATGGTCCAGATGACCGGTGGTAAACAAAGGAGAGTACCTGGGATTTAACAATATTATTAAGGTTTAGTAATTTGCGAGATTTGAAGGAGTTCTGGTTTCAGAAAAAAAGTTGTTAATTCTGATTCCTCTTTTTTCTGCAGCAATTAATGGTGTTAAAATTGAGGGAAAAGTTTAACCCAAAACATGGACGGCAAAAGTAATAAGGAAAAGATAAAGCGTAAGAATGATACTCTTCTATCGACAAAATACCTCACTTTAGACAAGATACCCACAGGTTTTGAAAGTTTAGGACGAAGTTCATCGATATGATTTTTCCATGTTAATTGGCGTCAAATGTTACACCTTAATACTTTGGAATGAGAAAATATAAATTTGGCTAAGCGGTTCTTCTCTTGATTTCATCCTTTCGGCAATCATGTTAAAGTTAATGGCACACCAAATTAGCAATTAAGGGCACAAATTATTTATCAGAGGTATGTAGCGTCACTAGTATGGACAATTACTTCATGCAGGTATGAACATCAGTACACAAGTATTCGTCCTCTGATTAGCTTATGCTGCTTGAACAAGTGTTTCACTCTTTTTTGGCGTGCTGTTATTATCCTGGGAATTGTTTTCTTTCTTTCCCTGGAAGTTATGTAGCTGCATTTTTAAGGTAATCCGTGACGAGTTGTTAAAAAATATGACTCTTTGAAACTTTTTCTCTATAAATTTTTTTCCGGTGAATCTTTAAATATATATTTTTCGATGGACATCACGTTTAAGGAAACGACTATAAAAAGATCTCTGGAGTGAATTAGATTTACCAATTATAGTCTCAAATTGTAGGGGAATTGCTATTCTCGGAAATCCAGGGGCAGTTAGAAATGGAAATCAACTGGGCGAAAGCGGCACGAATGAAAAGTTTGTGAAAATGAACGACAGGCCATGACGGAGCTACAATTGCGTGTCGAGCAATTTTGCGCCATTTTGAATTTTGAGCCATCTTGTTTAAGTTAATGGCACCCTTAATTGGTAGTTAAAAGGCCAAAATGTATATTAGAAGAGACATTAAGAGGACTGTATGGTAACCAGCGAAGGGAATAAACATTTCTAATTAGGTATTAGCAAGCAAAAGAACTCCAGTTATTGTGATAGCAACATGCTTGCTTAAATGAAATATTTGCAACAAAGTAAACCGTGCCTGTTTAGACTATACTGCATGAAATATTAATAAATTCTTTTTCTGTGTATTATGATATAAACTGGTAATTGGTTTTGAAATCTTACAATTAACCCTGGAGGTTTTATTACAAAAGCATGAGTGGAATTGTACTCTCGGTCAGTTATGAATTTCTCCAATTGAATATATCATAAATCTTCCAGTCTAAGTAAGATGACAGAATTCTTAATTAAAAGTTCATGTTAAGAACATCAGCTTTACAAAAGGTGAATACAGTAATTTACCAACAGAGATATTTTAAAACTATTCAAAACCAATCTAAGCGCGTTTCTAGCTCAACTGACGATCTTACACTTCCATCTGTAAAACGAAATTGGGGAAGGCAAAGAACTTGCCACCATGCATGCCTTCAAAGATTGAAATAATTTAGATAGAGATTTAAGAAACTCGTGTACCATATCCGATTTTAAATGTAAACTGAGTTTGGAATCATTCTCAATAATGTAATTTCTTTTTCTCTCTGTATTATTTTGGTTCTGGAACATATTTTATTCCTTTATTCATGTGACTAATGATATATTTAGAACAGGACCTCTCTTTATGTATATCACTGGTAGGCGAGGGAGCTTCCTGTAATAAATGTTATTAGTATATACCATACAAGTGAATAGTGCTTTTCGCGCGCTGATTGGTTGACTCTGAGGTGATTAGCAAGTGCTATTCACCTCTGAGCAGCCGGCGCGAGACTTATTTTAAAATTTCCGACCGCTTGTCACACATAAAATAAAGTTTTGGTCCGCTAATTATTCAGCTTGTGTGGTATATACTAAAACAATTATTCACCTCAGTGTCGGTGAAAGTGATAGATATTTACCTCCACTTCGGTGAATAATTGTTAATTATTATTATTTTACAACCGCTATCGTTAGCAGCCAGTTTCAGTTACTGGCAAACCGCAGTTACATCCCCAATAAAGCATTAAAATAACAAGCTCTTATATCATGAACAACCTTTCCCGAATTAGGCGACCACGACCGCCTTTGGTAATTAGAAACCTGCCTTGTGTCTTTGTTTTCAAGCTCTCCTTTAGCCTCTCCACCACTGAGAGAAGTGAAAACAAAAATAATTTACAGTGAGACTGATTGCACTTATTCAGCACTGTAATGTGAAAAAAGTATAGCCAACTACTTCCTCTCAAATTTGCATACACGAAGATTTTAGCACGTTGCTGATGGGACGGTAGAACTGTATACTGTTGATTAGAACACTGTATTACTGATCCTCTGAAATGCTACAATTTCTCGAAGTTAACCAACTTTTACCTTTTCGGTGTTTTCTCTAACAATTAGAGAGCTTAAGTAATGACGACGACGACGTCGAGGACGACGCCTAGTGAAAAATGAATTTACATTTTACAAGCGGAATTCGCCATTGTCTAGATCTGTTCTGTACGCCGATGGCTCTAAAAACGTGCTCAGGCTAAATATGCATTGAGAGCCGTCAATTCCAAATGGAAATGCGAAAAATTAGCTATCGTCGACCCGTTCAGTAGACGCACAGAACGGCAAAGAAATGCACAACGATTTACAACGCACGTGCACAGCTACTGGTTTTCTCGTTAAACCTTTTGTTTGGTGACGTTCTCGTTGCCGTCGTCGTCGTGGTTTGCTTAAGCTCCCTGATGAATTCTCATCAGCGAAGAGTTCCATTCGCCACTGCTTTCAAAATTCAAGGTAGTCAGCAACAGGGCTTCGACTGTGCAAATTCGAAATTAAAGCAATCACATTTCAGCTTTTACTTCTATGTGATTGCTCTAAGAAGTGCTACCTGCATGGCGACTGGTAACTATATCGAAAAGTCTTACAACCATTGTCATGCAAGAACAATTCACAACACAGTTCACAGAATGACGAAAAAAAACCATGCTTAAATTTCACATTTTAGTTCAGTTATGTGCCAAGGAAACGGTGTAATAACATTGCTTTGTCATTTTTCTGTTCTTTTTGCTTCCAGTAGTAATTACACGTTAATTCTAAATCAGTATTGTAAGTTACAATTCTTCCTCATTCTAAAAAGTATGTGACCAATATAAAATGCATGAAAATCTCTGAAGGCAGCAAAGAGCAGTTCGCAAACTGTATTTTTTATTGAGTCAGGGAAAAAAATGTTATTAAACGAGGCGGCATTTGTTTGCAGATGGTTATTAGCCGAATAGCGCCTTTAATTCTCTATCGGGTAAAGGATTTACCGGTCGAATGTTGAGATTACTGTTTATCACAACACATGCGTATATTTATTTGGGGAAATAAACAAAAGCTGTGTATGGTTTTCACACTGTTTGTTATGCGCTCTGAGTCATGCCGTACGATTTTCCTTGACCCTCATGCACCTGTCTCTCATCCCACCCTTCCACACTAGCCAAGTCTGGACAGCATGGTTTTTAATTCAATATAAATCTAGTTGTAGATTGGTAACCGAAATACGAAATGACCAGCCAAGAATTGTCGAAATTCAATTTTGCCTGACTAAGTTCTTATGCAAAATGTGTTATTGAATAGAGAGGTTGGTGCTGTGCCTATTGACAAGTTGTCTGACAAGAAGCACGTTATGCTGTGAATCAATTCGCAGCATTTTTTCTATTGTGATAATTTTGTTTTGTTGACTGTTGGATTTCCTGTCTGAACCGGTACAGCTGAGTCCAGAGTTTTGCCAATACTTTAATTTAGCATTTCATCACCACCTTTAATTATAGAAAAATTGGGCTTCAATTCCAAACATTTTGTTCGTACAACTGACTCAAAGCCTTCTTATAAACTGCACAGGAGGATTATCAGAATTTTGTACTGATTTCGTGGAAGAATATAGATTGTTTACTAAGTTTCTGCTCGTATAGTCGGTGGCACCATTTTACAAGCTGAATAGACAAAGCTCCGAAAAGCTAAGGGGTGCGTTAGACAATTGCATATTTCATGAAACACTACGCCTTGTCAAAAACCGCAAGCAAATTGCAATTAGAAAGTTTGAAAAATTTCCAAAACTTGATTAAATCAACCATCACTTACAAAGCTAAAGAGGAAGGTAAAACTGAATTTGTTTCCTACGACAGTAAAGACTTTAAAAATCTCAGCTGTCTGTGTTGATTGTTAGGAGAACGCAGCCTTAAAATGCTAAAAATACCAATTCTCTTGTAACGAACAAGGGAAAGTACCAGGGAAATTGAGAAAGGGTTTCAACCCACTCGTTACATATTAATAAACACGAGTAGTTGCCAGAATGCCTATCTATTCATCTCGACAGGATACGCGTCTAAATCTAGAAACAAGTCAAGAAAATGAATGTCCTTAGACGAGAATGCATTCAATCGACACTTTCACAAGAAAAAGAGATATATATTTAGTGTAATCCTTTTCAAACACTTTCATCACATGCTTTTAAATGCATCATATTGAATTTGTTATTGAGATCGTAAAAATAGGTTTTCGAAATGAATAATGAAATTTTAGGAATAGGAGAACATTTTGGCCTTTGATAATGTTTGCCATTTAAACACTGTTTTTTAATTAAGATGATACTTAAATACTGGAAGGCGGTAAAAAAGGCAAGAAACGATCCATTCAATCTTTGTTTTGAAGTTAGTAGACGTCCGGGAGGAATTATCCGCATCGGATGCTTAAATTCAATGGCTCTTTGCTTTTTCCAAGCAATGCATCTTTGGACATCCGCCATATTTTGGGAGCTTAAGGGTTCACCTTTGTTTTGGGAGTTCGCAACTGAATTTTGACACTGTTGATTGCAGGCGAGTGGGACAGGTGTTTCCGAAGTGCCAACGGATGAATTCACAAACATGAACTGAACTGTTATAAATTCATTTAAAGGTCTTTTTTGCCATGTTTCATCCGCTGAACAAAGTTAGAGAATCTTACAATAGGAGTGAAATAAATAATCATTTCCATTCTGTTCGCACTTGCACTGGTAGGAGTTTCCTTTCATTATTTGCTGCAACATATAACATTTGTTATCTTTGAATAGAGAGGTACATGCGCTTTCAATTTAATCTGACTATATTTTGTCGTGTCTAGGCTGTTTGATATTCATAGTTATAGAATGAAAAGATCGCGACCGATTTTCTCCTGTACGTTCGGTTACTCCTGTTAACATTGCAATACTTTTTACATCTTTCACTTGCACTTTAACAGTTGCCACGCGGCTTTGAGAGGTAAACCAAAATTCCTGAAAGAAAATAACCATATATTTCCCCTTCTGCTCCAAGACGAATCCTGTTTCATATCGAACGGGGTTGACGAAAGGCAAGAGTATCAAATAACAAGGTAGAAAAATTAAAGAAAATGATACAAAATTGCTAATTTTTGTTGTCAAACCGGGCACGCAATAAATTATGATATATATCATATATAGTATTTTAACATGCTTGAATTGAAGAGGAATTATTTCTTAATTTACGGTGTAACTGACTTTCGTGTTGGATAACTTATCACCAACGGCTTTATTGAATAATACTTTCATATAAGAACGTTTTAAGGAAAATTGTTTCCTGACAATTCTTGGCGAGCAGATTTAGACTTCTGTTCTTAATTTACAATTAGGACTGTATTGTTAACCTAATAATGTGTCGTCCGTTAAACCCAACTTGGAATGGGAATATAAGAACTCTGCTTTAAATTTTTCAGGTTTACTTCCTAAATGCAAAAAAACTAAACTAAATTATTCGTCTCCATATATTTTAATTAAATTGCCAGTGAATATTTTGCAAGGGTTGTTGCGGTTATGTAAGGCTCACATGAATTTTCGGTGGCTAACTTTTTGTCTGGATGGCTGGCAAACACGAGCCGCAAAGTAAAAGTGTTTGAGGCATCATTGTTTTAAGTAAAATTCATTCAAACTGAAGTCAATAAACATCGGGAGAAAGTAAAACAACTTTACCTGCTTTTGAACCCTTCCTGAAACCATCAAATTACTGTCGGGAATTTCAGTCTTCGAAAGTCAAAGTTAAATTTCCTCACATATCCGTATGAATATCCGTGATAAGTGGCCTCTGTCTTTCAAACGTATCGCGACACAAAATGAAATTTTATAATTGAAAAATTGCTAGTTTAAAATTTCGGTGTGACCTCAACACTCTATTCAGTGAATCACAAGGTGTAGGTTGTCGTATTGTCTTTCCATGACATAGATTCTGGTATCTGTTTTCTCTAAGACAGGTAGGGGTATTTTGAGACATGAACTTTATTGTCACTTGGTTAAGCTGTGAATTATTTCTTACAACGTTAAAGAAGCGTGAACTGCTGAATCTTCAGCTGTTGCTTTATATTAGTGTAAGTGACACAACTTTTTTCCGAAAGGAACGACTAAGAAACATTTATGTGATATGCCAGTAGAAAGATAATCGATCGCGAAACAAGCGCTGTTCTAAACCTAAAATGCAACAACGATATTCCCTCACACCCACATTTTCTTTTTCCAGGATGCAGTGCAGCTCGTGTACAATTGAATTAAAGCTACTAACAATATTACAATCGAATAAATGCTTTTAAAAAGACATGAAGTGAAAGTATTGGTATACATCAAATTCATGATACTTCACATCGAATGTGCTTTGAAGTTACATAGATTTGAAGAAAAACGATCAAGAGATATAATTTACTACGATAATCAATCATGTCTTCAGATATAATTTACTAGACGAAATATTTAACAAATTGACGTTTACAGGCCTGTTCATGATCCGTTGCATCGCTTGCTTGTTCTAGCGAGGCAGGTTAGCTCCGATCTGGCTCTGTGAAGCCATGGGACATTGCCCGTGTCCATAGTACGACTTGTAATATGAGCTTTGGAATGGAGAAAACAAGGGCGCTTTCTCTGTGGCTCGCTCGGACATGGAATGCCCTTGATATCCAGAATTTGGAGGAACCAAAGCTACTGGTACATGACTGTGGTGATAGTCACTTGGTGGGATATGAGGGTCCTGGCTGGACAAAGCGTAGCCGCTTGGGATGTATGGACGTTTAGCTACCGTTGCTGTGGGAGCACTTACCAGCGGCATAACGAAGGCTTCGCTGTACGGTGGAGGAACGTGTGGGCTCAGGTAGTGATGCATTGGGTAGCTGTAGCTGGGTGAGAGTGCGTCAAAGTTGGAGCTGTACGCAAATGTAGCATAGGTGTCCTTGCTACGAGCGCTCTTGTTCTTTCTTCGACGAGGCTTGTACGAGTAGTCGGGGTACTTCTGGCTGTGAATTGATCGAAGTCGTTTGGCTTCCATAACAAAAGGTTTCTTCTCCTCATCACTCAAGCGGCTCCACTCTGCTCCCAACAGCTTGCTGATTTCGCAGTTCAGCATGTTTGGGTACTTGAGAGCGAGTTTGCGTCGCTCGGTTCGCGACCAAACCATGAACGCGTTCATTGGACGTTTGATGTGTTCATCTGAATCTGCCATGTCGCTTTCCGTGAATTTTGTCTAGGCTTAGCTCTTGGGCGCGTACTCAGGGCTGTCACAGGGAGGTGCGTTCCGATGAAACGCAGAAAATGAAACTGGCGTTGTGAGAAATTGACACGTTCCGCTTTCTTGTCAGTGCTTAGCAAACGGGAGCAAGGTGCTGCGGTTCTGTCACTTCTCTTTTGACCGCTTTCAATATCGCGCGTCTATCAGTGGACACGAGCGAAGTACAATCCTTCTAATGCCACTTCGAATTTTCGGTACTTGATATAGGAGAGGCTAAACAATAAATTCAATGAGATCGTGAATTATTAATGTAGCTCTGTGCGAGCAGTTTACGCGCCATGTTCAGCTGCAGGGATGTGAAATACAGCTGGCGCGGGCGTAACAATGGCTGTTTAATGGGCCTAAATTTTGCTCAAAACACCTATTTAGAGACCCAAACTTTTCCGCAAACTACAAAAAATCTATTAACTTTGAAATTTAAAAATAACTCTGGTGTTCTTTTCGGGTAAATCGCATTGTGCAACATAAAAACTTAGACGATCTTGATAATGGAGCTTAGAACAATACATTCAAAACATAAAAACAGATAAACTTGCCAAGATGCAGTTTTCATTTGTACGGTTAACTATTTTTGATGCTTGTGATAGATTCTTTTTTCAACATATATTTTGGTATTCAATCCTGGCTGACAGCTAGCTGGTACAGGGATTCAGTGTTTAAAGAATAAGTAAAAAATACACAATGAAAGAGACAAAAAATTGTCTTTTTCATAAACATGTGTCACCAGAATAAACGGTACAAAATTAAAATTGAAATTGAAAAAACGAATCTCATAAAAGCGATAAAACTGTGTTTTTAGCAAAAGGTGTAAGTAATGTTAATCAATTATTTTCACTTGACATTGTGCCCTGAACATGAGAAAATTTTCCATTTGAAAAGGTCACCAGCAGACGCTTAGCGAAAGTCTCAGCGGATTACTCTTCGTATATCCGGGGCGATGGAAGCTCGGTGCATGCATGAACTTGCTTTCATAAAATGTTTCGATTCAAATTGAAATGGAAGGCTGTTCAATCTTATTCAAACATTGATGTAAATTTACTTCGATACTTTGAATGGGAACGATTTCTTGTTGGGGAGGATACAGTCATGCAAGATTTAAGAATGAGTGCAATACAGGGTTGACACGAAATCACTGAGGTTTGTCCCTCGTTGAAAACCAATTATCAAGAATTCTTCCCTTTGAGTGGTACCTGCTGGCTGTCCTTTCATTAACGACCGTGTACAAAGGCTAAATAAGCATAATTAATAAGCGCGAGACAGCACAGGCGATAGGCTTTCTTAAACATTGTTTATGAGTGGTGTATCCGAGGAACGATTCCAAACCGTTTCCATGCTTTTTAGAGGATCAGTCCCGAGGGGTTAGTTCAGCCGCTGTTGGGAGTTTCTCCAGCATTTTTCTCGATGCGTAACATCCAAATTGGTGTATTTCGGAGAACAGTTGTTGATTACACGTGATTAAACAAGGAGTCACTTTTGTGCTAATTTGAATTTCAAGACCAAGTTGTTGTGCGTGAGTGTATGTTTTTCTCACCGACGTGATGCAGTAATATCTGTGTACACAAAGCCAGAAAATTTACTACCTTCAACTTAGATGGCGCCTAAACAAAGGAATCCGTTTAAGAAAATATCAGCCTACATGATTTGTTTAAATATAGCTTGAGATTACAATTCTTATTTCACTGCTGATGCGAGTCGAGAGGCTTGCAGACAACAAAGGATGACATAACATTGTACGAGAGAAGCATGCAAATGTGAATGACTACAAATATCTAGCACAGAGAAAGCAATGAACCGAGTACCCTGAAATTTACATTAAGTAGCTCAATCCACGTGCTTTAGTTTTGTCAAACACAGAGAGATGTTGCTTTCTTTTTAATTTCTATTTTGTGCTGTTATATGATGCACAGACGTAAAAGTAAACATACTTTCTTGACTTTCACGGCGTGAAATGTACAAAGTAAATTACTCAAATGATACAAGCATGCCGCGATGACGAACTGTTCAAATATATATTTAGGTCGTTCTGGGTTTCATATTAAAATCGTTAAATCTTTTTATGCTTCGCATTGTTATGTAAAATGAAATGAAAGGAAACTCTAAAGTGCAAAACCATTGCCATTCTTTTAAAATTGGAAGCTTGTAATGAGAAGCCGAAAAAGTGATTTTAATAAAGAAGACTGGTATAACCTGGTTTTGTTAACTCTGCAATAAATACTGGAAGTAATCATTTCAAAAGTGTTAGGTGCGTTAACGAACAGATTAAAATGTGTGTCAAGATGGAGACTCTTGGAGTTAAATAACACACTTATCAAGACCTTGAACCGGGTTGTTTTACAGTTTAAATAATAAATTATCACCAACGAGGCGTGGCGGTGATAAGGATTTTAGTGCCCGCTGTTCGCGGAATTCAGGTCGAATTTGGTAGAAAATCGACACGGCAGCAAATGTGAGAAAACACGCTTCTGATAACGAGTATAAGAATTTGGCTAAAAGCCCATACTTTTGGTTTGAGACGTGCCTGCGGTTAAAATGCACGCTGGTCGATTTTGATAACATATCATGGACCAGAACAAAGGTTTGAAATTCATCTAAGTTCTAACCAGATACATTGGTCTTCTCTGTTCTGTAATTTCGAGTGATTTCCCTCGAAGGATGTCATTATGATTACATGGAAGATACCTTCGATGAATCACCTTGCAAACCTATTTAAAAATTGAGAGGCGTTTCCTAACATTTAATTTCAATCTTCTCGACATTGTCTTTTCCATCTCTCGTTAATCGGCGAAATTTTTGTCCTTTTCTTTATTATCGGTCTTATTGGATACTAGCTGTTATTAAATAGCTGATTGCAACGTTCGTTGCTTTTGGCAACCATTGTATTTCACTGAGTAAGCCTTTTGAAGAAACTAAAAGGTGCACAAAATCATAGCCTCATAATTAACAGCCAAAGCGAGTTTCCACTTGTTTAACACTAGTAAATGGATTGTTATATCATATTTTAAAAAGCGATTAGCCTTTAGGCTTTTCTCATATTATAATTACTCATAATCACGTGTGGTAAAGCTTTTCTTGTTAAACCTCGGAAGGAAGGACAAACAAATATATAAGCATAATCAGATTTCGTCGTTTTGCAACCTACATTTTGTAAAATTCCCTTGAATTACCGTGCGTTAGATTTTGCGTAATCAGATTGAATGGGCTTCGAAAGACGCAACCAGCCTTAGTAATTCTCAGTTGCCTGTTGTATTGTTTCATGGACGTTGCTTTCAATAAACTAATGTTATTCAAAATGTCCCATCATTTAAAATTTGCTAATGTTTTTCTTTATCAGACTCATTATCAAACCAGCTAGGCAACAGCGACATATGTTTGTAAGAATCAATGTTAAAAATAATTGTTGTTGTTTTCTGGTATTTCTGTTTTTCAAGAGCTTAGTCCGACTTGGCAATTTTTTCGGACTTCGAACTGAAAACTTTCTAATTTGCAACGGTCGACAAGCTTTAAACCAAGGCGGTTCAATATTTAGATTTGCTCTTTTGATATAACAAAACATTGTATAAACAACATATCATAGGATCAATATCAGTGGATATAATTCATGTTTAAATGCTAATGTCTTTTTAAAAGACCCTACTGAAACAACAGGCAACTTCGTTCAAACCCCTTTTTGCGGAAAGCACTAAAAGACAGATGGATTTTAGTTGCAAACAAAGGAAATGACCAATACTACTACTCTTGTAATATGTGCGTTTCTACAATGTTAATCCAGATTTTACACACCCCATGTGGGACGCGACAAAAAAAAGATAATTATATTATCAGCGTTTTTGTGTCTGCATCCTCAAACTAAAGAGAAGAAAACAAACAAATACCTAACAGGGCAAAGCGTTGGCTAGAAAATGGTACGTGGACTGGCGATGAAATCAGAGATAACTTCACAAAAGGAAACCTTTCCATTAAACAATGAACTGTGAATGTTTCTTTCCGCTCGAGAAAACAAAACATTTTTTCAGCCGCTTCGTTGGAAATGGCGAAGCAATTAGCCCTTTTTAAAGATTTTTTTTAGGATCAGAAATAAAACTAAAACACTCAATTGAATCTCATTTTAATCACATTATAAAGTCGATACTAAACGCGCTCATTCCATGAAAAGGCCGCGATGCGACACGAATGTAATCAAAAATATAAGCTGACAATGTTAAGGTGCTCACTTTTACAGGCTCTAACCCAGCGATTTCACTTATCCTCTGTAATATACATACTGATAAATGAACTATCGTATTAAACCAAAGTTTTCTTTGTTTCTAATAATGGTAAGACCCACGTGAACTGTTGTGAAAGAGATGATTGTACTCGTCAGACTCGCCTCTCACTTCTTGCAGTTGTTTATAAGCGCATCGAGTTACACCAAACGGGTTGCGCTTTGATAAAACACAAAAGAGCTTCAGGATTTCGTATCAATCGGGTAATTGCAATCTGCTTCCATTTGTCTTCCTCCGTCTGGTTTCATGGTATAACTCGACAACGTTCAAATTAAACAACTTTGGAAAAAAGCCTGTCTTCTCAACATTGAACTTTCACAATATGCACGTGGACAACCATGAATACAGTTGAATGGCTTGGGTTTTATTTTATTCTCTTTCCAGGCCGACTTGTCTTCAGTGACTAAAAGGATTTAAAATTAATTTCGTTTTAGACAAACATTGTTTTCTCTGGCCACGCGCTTACCTGCCTCGCTACTGTGAAGTTCCCGATGAAAAACAAACGACATAGAAAAAAATATTACTTGAAAGTACTGAACGTTTGGTAATTGAACAAATACATGTTTCCTGCTTTTCTTTACACACGCGGAAACTTGTTGTAGCATACTAACAGTTATAACGCGTTTAATTAGAAGTTTACTTTGACAAACGGTTTCGAAAACAAAGCCGCCATTTCCGTCGTAAAACAAGCGAATTTAAAAGTTGGTAACTCCTGGATAGTAAGATAGAATGCTGTATGTACCTTGTAAATTCGAATGTAACTAGGTATCGAGGTGAAATACCAAGGCCTGTTGTTATTTATTTAATGTACGGACAGAATGTAAATGTAGCGACTTTATTCTTTTATAGTAGCCAGGCTTGCTAGCATGAACATGCATAGCTTTAAAACTGACTTCCATTGACATACGAGGAAATAATCAGTCATTTGCATCTTTATCAAAGCAAATTTTCTAATAAAACAAACAGATCATCCAAATGGCTGTATTTTATACGTATAGTGAACATCAATCAGAAAATAAAAGGGAGCTGGGAAACTTCCTTCCTCCCCGAGTTTGCTGAATCAAAAATCATTGACCAAATGCGTGTCTGTAAAGGCCGTGCCAGTTTTCAGTTTTCCCCTGACCAGTGGAGTTATTCTCTTCACTCTCTGTTCCACCCTAAACGGGGAAAAAGTACGGTCGTTTAGTATGCGAGCAACGTGCTTGTGTCGTGTGTGTAACGGACTGGCCGGGTGAGTAGTTGGCCTATGAAAAGGTTTCTTCTTTAAATACCAGTTACGACTAGGTGAGTTAGTGTGCTCAACAGAGAAGGACTTTAATGTTGACATCGATATTTTAATTTGGGATCAAGAGTGAAACCGACTTTTTAAGCGAAGAAACGCGTTCGACATTCAGTAACAGTTAAGTCAACCCTAGATCTAGAGGGTTCGTATATAATATTACCTCTCACTGTTTTATTTCTCCGAATGATATCAGTTCTTTTAAAGTATGACCGAAGCAGATTTTCTTTTGAGCCGAGCGAGTTCTCACAGCATCACATTACAGCCTTTATTTTTCATCGTTGCTACAATTCCCAGTCTCAAAGCTTGTCCATCTAGCGGAAATGTTAAAAAAATTGTCTTTCTTCAGTTTCTTGCCAGCCAACTTCCATATACAAGTATATATAGGGATTCTAAGATGCAAAAGCACGTAGCTGGAATAAATTCAACGGATGCACACCAAGCAGTAATGTAAACAGTGTTCTGTTGGTATATTGTCATGCAGTTTCAGTGCAACGTGGAGTCAAAATTATTTTTCCAAGCGCCCTTTTCTTTCTTTTGTTTAGAGAGTAGAGAGCTTCTAAGCTATAGATAACAGTTTTAGCTCGTTTAAGCCAGAAAATGTTTTGCCTTTTTAGTGAACGTGTGTTTTTTCACGCCAAGCCTCCTTAACTTACAACATCGTCCCGCGACTAATAATAATAAGATTATTCCTCTCGTTGTACAACTTTAATTTTAAACTTTACCTTATAAAGTCAGTACGTTGACACCTCCAGAAGCTTGTTTTCCCAAAGTCTCTCCGCTGCGATTCGTCTGTGTTAATTCTTGCCGTTTTACAGTCTGTAAAGATATCGCCAATTAGCTCAACAAGCGGGACAATAGTTTCACGCCTTATCAAACATTTGACCGCGTTAAAGTGTGGGAGTATGGGGAGATAAATGTTGAGCGTGCTATTTTGTCGTAACCAGTCTTTTTATTGATTCTTTCAATTCTTAAGACGATGCAACAGAAAGAGCAGGGAGAGCTTTAGATTACAGGAATTCTGCTTCTCTGGGACAAAGGCAACTGGCCTTAACATAGAGGACTCGGTAATAGAGGTTCGGCTTTTATTGGTTTATCAAGCGCTTTCAGTGGGCCAAGCTAGGATGCATAACGTGAGTAAAATAATTGTTTTGAAAGTAACCAAGAGTCATGCTCTATATGACTGAATTTAATCGAAATCTGTAAAAGATATGCCGATTTTAAGGCTTAAGATCATGTCTGTTCAAACTGTTTTTGATTTGGGTGCATAATTTTCTTGAAAACGCGATGACAGATAAGAGTCCGAAATAGAAAACGACCACTGAAAAAAATTCCCGTAACACACCCGTTTATTATTGTGATTACGTTTGCCCTTAAAGCATGTTTGAATTTGAATAAATTAACGTTTCCACTAGCTACGACTTGTGCCACCCCTATTAATCGGTCACTCCTATTTCCCCGAGGGTGGCCACCTGATAAGGGTTCCCTCACTTCGACTGCATTATCGAAGAGAGTATGCCAATTTGAATAAAAGAACAAAAGTATTTCTTAACAGAGCCACCTTACATTCGTCTTTCAAAAACCAAAATAAAGTTGACAAAAAAAACAAAACAAAACAAAACAAAACAAAACAAAAGGAAAAAATAAATAAATAAATAAACTAAAAAAACTAGTACTTGTTTTTTGTTAATTTGCGTCGAGCGTCATGCAGTAGCTTAAGCGCTCAGTTTTAGATGCTACATCGCACAAACTAGAATTGAGTTATCCCGGTGTGATTCTGACAAGGGCCTGACGAATTCGGCCATAAAAACGGACGTTTACCTCCCCCATGAGATTTGACTATGAAGCATGAAGGTCAGTGAGCCCTGAAGGCCATATTTTTGTCGTCAAAACACTTTGCTAATAGACAATAAGTTAAGAATGAAAAACAATCAAGTGGCCACCGTTTGCGTGATGTGTTGTCAGTGTGCACGTCCAAAGATCATGATCAGATGGAATTTTGCCTAAGCAACCTAGAATTTTAACATATTAGTTCTTAGTTTACAGAGGCACCGTCTGGCGTTTCTCAGCTGTTTTCTGCATCTGTCCACACCCATATCATGCTGACCAAACCTGATCGCCTTTTCCCTAAGCAACGTACCACTTCAAAACAAAGTGCTGCAAGTTTATATACACGACATTTTTTTAAAACACAGCCGTATTTACCTATTTCATAAATTGAGTTCAATATAGAATGTCAGAAGAGCTGTTTTGCATTGGCAGCACTTTATGAGAGAGTGAAAGTTAAACATCTCAATGGGGGTTGCTAATGGCGCACCATGAGATGGGCTTTTAACTTCAGCTCTTTGTTGATGCTCAGGCAATTAGGAGCTCGCTATGTTTGTTCCACCTGAGAATTATAAATAAAGCTGGTTTGGAGAACAAATCCTACATAAAATCACAAAAAGAGCCCTTTTATTTTCAAAGCCTCGGAACCTGCAACAGTAAAATATTCTTAATTACACCATATGTCGTAGTTGTTCAAAGTTATCTGAGTTTATCGTAGACGGCTCCCCTTAGGTTTTTACAGAATCAGCTCTGAATACTCTTGCTAAAGTAGAAGAGTCATTTCACAATAGCTGAAATGCATGAGAAAAATCAGGCTTTCTGGACAGCTGTATGTTGCGAAAAATACACTAGAGAAGTAGATTTAAGAGCATGCATGGCTTTAAGAGTGTCCCTGAGTTAATCTTTGTCACTAGATCGTCACGAAAGCGATCGATTGGCGTCAAAGCTAATATAACCAGAACATGTGTTGTTTTCATGTTACATTCGAAAGTCAAAACAATAATCTTCACCTGGTTCACAGATAATCAAGATTGACAACAGTGCTGCAGCTGCACTCTCGTAGCTTCAAGTCTTCGCCCGCACCCTCTGCAGCTCCACTTGATGACTTTACGCAACGTCGTTGAAACGAATCCGTTTGGTAAGATCTTTTTTTCCAAGGAACGAAAGAAAGCCATCTTTCTTCATACGCACCTTTTTATCTTTAATATCTTCTCCAGGATCAGCAGATTCCACCACATGTGGCGGAAAATTCGCGGTGTAAAGAGTTCGCGTTTAGCTTTCTTTTGTTATGCTAAACAATGAGAATTTAAATTTGATGTAGATTTACGGGTATAAAAGATTGGGGCGTGTGAAAGTTAAAAAAGTGCATAGCATTTCGTCGCTTAACTTGGTCTTTTGATTGTATCCCACAATAACATAATCCAATCTATTTCTCTTGGCGAGCCAGAGTCGGCGTACAACGCATGATTTTTTTGAATTGGTTTATTTACTTTCACAGTGGAAGTAATGTGCACTTAATGATTCATCTTAGCGAAATGGTAAAATGTTTAGTCGAGACTCATTATTTCCCAGCTCAAGGTTTAAGCAATTTAGCGAACTAATTAGGAAAAATAACTTAGATAGCTCGGTAGCCTCCCACGCAGACAGCCCTAAAAACGTATGAGTGGGAGGTTAATAGCTCGGCGAATGTGAGGCTAAATGGCATAGGCCTACGGGCCGATGCACAAAAGAATCAAAGCCGGGCAAACGAGGACCAAGACTTTTTTGTGGTGGCTCCAAATTACGTTTGGAGCGGCTCCAAACAGGTCCGTTTTAAAGTTTTCTTGAACTTTTCGTACAAGGAAGAATTAACTGGTTCTTTTATAAGTTTCTGATTTTACCAGGCTGTCGATTGAGGTTGATGTCATAGAGTATGCAAGGTTTCAAAATAACTATTTTTGGAAAGGTAACATTTTCATTAGATGTGAGAATTGGGAACGTTTTTGCTTTTACTGCGATTTGAGTGCGTTTGAGAAACACTCATGCTTTCGGGCATTGCGTATTTTTTTTCCGGGCGATATGGTCACCTCCCCCCCCTCCCCCCCCCCCGCCACACCCCCGAAGTCCGAAGGTCCATGTAAGCCTATATGCTAAGTGGGAAAGTTTTTATCATAGCGAAGAAATTGATGTTCACCATGAATGACACACTAAGCAATCAACAGCGAATTGTCTAATCGATAGCTGTTGGCGTAGAATGCTTAAGATACAAAAGCATACGACGTAGGGAAAAAAAATATATGAAGAGAAATTATTTTTGAAAATTAAAACGGTTTTCAAACGACAACTTCATTAATGCTCCCCGCTGCAAAGCATCTCCCAGGTTTTATAACAAGAAGCAATCAGAAGTCAGATGATTGATCCTCTTGTGTGGACTGGGTGAGAAGCGAGGACGAAATAACTAAACATCAGGCATTGTGCTAAGAAATGAAATGAAAATGAAATGAAAAATGAAATGAAAAAAAAAGTGTAGAGGAAGTGTGCGTTGGGGTTTTGGGTTGTACGGCTTTTGTTTCCTTTTGAGATCGGCTTCTCGGTTTACACATACAAAGTTAAACTTCCGTAGCGATTTTTGGTGGGTGTCTGGAAAACCCGAATAGCGAATGGTCCCGAATAGCGAATAGTACGAATAGTGTGAATAGTCTCGAATAGCGGCAAATAGTGGCAAATAGTGGCAAATCGTGACAAATCGTAGCAAAAAGGGTTGCCAGTAACTCGCAGTCAACCTCGCAGCAACGTAGGATGGGATTTTCCCGCTAAAAAGCACAGACGCTTATCAGGACAAAAGGTGTTTCTAAACGTAATTTCTTCTGTATTAACCGCTGCAAAAGCGTAAATACGTCTTCATTAAAGTTATCCTTGTTTTTTTTGTTTTCTTAATGTCGGCGATGGATAGCCCTAGCCTGAGTCCGGAGAAGAAAAGGTGAAAAATTCACTGAAATTCTGTTGCTTATTTGGATAATTAATTAACGCTAGATATTAGATCTAAAGCGGTGACTATTGACGACTATTTGTCACTATTCGCCACTTTTCGCGACTGTTCGCCGCTACTCGCACTATTTGAGGCTATTCGCACCATTCTGGACTATTCCCTATTCGCTATTCGCAACTATTCACTATTCCCGACTATTCGCTATTCGCTATTCGGGTTTTCCAGAAACTCGTTTTTGGTTTACTCGTTTGTTAAGGTAACAAAAACGGTTTTTCAGTTTTGGTTATTTGCTTTCCTTGTTCCCAGGCCTCCTTTTCGCCTTTTCCGTCAATTGCTGTATGTTCACGTGGTGTGCCATCCATATGACACAAATGAGTCGGATTTTTTTTGTGTGACGAGAAACCGCTTTATGAAGCTCCAAACGAGCCCTGTATTATTATCGAATATGTCCAGATGTGGTTGTAGACAGATCGGTAATTTAGACCTGTATCACGATGTGCTTTGTGTCTCTCTTAGTGGAGAAGGGACGGGGAGGGGGGGGAGCCTTGAAAAGAGGAAACGGTAGTTCTAGGAAAATTGCATGTTTTTATTGGCCAGATTCTTGGTCTAATAACGCTGGCTCCTTTTTAGAAAATATGCAGGCGACTTTGAGGCCGACAATGGGCCGATATGTTACTATTATTTGCGTTTTGAAGGGTTGACAGGCTTCAGCTTGTGTGGAAGACAAAGGAGCGCGACCTTGATTATCGACCAGAAGTGAGTAAAGGCAGGTTAAATTTTGGATCGTTAGTTGCAGCGAGTTTGGAAAAGCGTTCGACATTCCAGCTTTCCGGTTTGCTACAGTCAACTCCGATGGATAACTCTGACCTTCAAGGGAAATTGAAAAAGGTCCGAGTTATCGGGAGTTGAAAATAAATGGCCCGAGATATGGGAAAAAAAAAACGGTTTTTACGGTGTTTGTTTTCATACAGAGTACTG
This sequence comes from Orbicella franksi, assembly GCF_964199315.1. Classification (NCBI taxonomy): domain Eukaryota; kingdom Metazoa; phylum Cnidaria; class Anthozoa; order Scleractinia; family Merulinidae; genus Orbicella; species Orbicella franksi. Next base: position 29,678,684 of record NC_138154.1, read on the forward strand.
AGCAGCCCGCAAATGATCCCAGGACCGTATATAAAATGATCCCCACATTGTAATGTAAATTTCCTCGTACCGGAAATGATCGCCTAGAACAAAAGGATGGAAATGAATGGACTCAGGAATTTGGACAGTGGATTTAAAATTTATACAATCCATTTTTTTCCCTCTCAATAATCTCCGCCTCTGTATCGAAAGCTACACCAAAATATAGTCAGCTTAGTTAGGAGTTCCCAATTGTCTCCGAATTTGAGGATATAGTGAAATTCCTGTGTTAGAATAGTACATCTCAGGTAATCCGATCGAGACATTCAAAGAAAAACCTAACTATAAAACTACAGATTTCAAATACAGGATTTCGTGAGGCTACATATCATTTTTTAAAGTTGTGAAAGTTGTATTCAAATCGTTCAAATACTGTGCATGTTGCTCATGCTTCATATAGTAACTGTTGTATAAAAATATTGTATTACTGTGAAACTCAGAAAACCGTGAATACGCTTGTTGCGTCTGGTCACATGCTTCTTTGACAATCGAGAAAATCAGGGAAGGGTCCTCTCTAATCAGGCAATTTGTGGCGTCGGTTGAGCTTTCTCGGATTCAAAGCATCGCGCTGCCACCGCCATTACCCGCAATGTTTAGCACTAGCCTTCAGGCTACAATTTTGAATAGTATTTATTCCAACGTTAATCAAAGCAAGTCCGTCTCGAGGCAACTTACCGTGGTCGTGATGTTGTTGCCGTCTTACCCACTGGATATATGGAACGTAAGTCATATTTCATCTTTTTCCTTCGTTGTTCCTCGACAAAATCAACTGTAGACGTCGAGCGCTAGCAGCGCAATCTCATTCCGTATATCGTAGTAATTGTTTCTCCTTTGAATGCGCTTGATCAGATTGATGTAAGAAACATAAGAATGTCTCTGGACAAACGCATAGCTTTCTCGAAGTAAAGCTACAGGACCTACGGCATTCTCTGAAGAAAAGCTAGACGAAGATAAAAATGATATTCTTGACAAGAAGCAGCATGGTGTGCTTGCAAGCATTCTCTGCTTGAATTGAAAACATTCTAATCAAACAGCCGGGCCTGAATTGAGCCTAAACAAAGTGTAACTACAAGGCAAACTCTGCGAAACGACGTGCAGTTAACAGCGGAAACCTTGCAGACCTATGACCGCTAAAAAATTTCCTATAACAAAGTAAAACGGCTCTTCTCTACTTTTAATTCCCCCTAATAACACAGCATAAAGTGGCCTTCAGAAACAGGTGTGAAGCAAAGAAAAGGCCGAGAGGTCGAAAATTAAAAGAGAACGGCAAATGCGAAAATGTCACGAACCGTAATAGTCGTGTAGGACTATTAACCCCATTTTTACACTGATTTTTTTTAACGACGCAATGAAAATTATATTTTTCTTTTTCTGGCCTCCTTTCAGGTGAAGGCAAATGTTATTATAAGCAGCGTTGACAAAATTCAGACCCCGACGAATCGTTGTGTGATGATATCATCCCTCGCGCTTTTCGGGTCGCCGACAGCTCACTTCGGGTCACCCTTTCGAAGTGACTTCGGCTTTCAGTTATCATGGCCCTCAGTGAATGCTCACAAATTATTTAATCACCGTTCACAAGGACCACATAGTAGATGTGGTCTTAATTCATTCCGAGGTATAAATGATCTTAAATACACAGCCACGGTCGCGGCGAGCAATGTTTCATTCGCCTTCTTGAAGAGATTTTAACAAGGCGTAGCGTCCTAAACTGAACCATTCAACCTACAGCAACTTGGATTTCCGCTATCAGAGAACGGATGAATTTTCTTTGGCGTTTGCAGAATATTACCGCCAGACAGAGCAGCATATCTTTCATGGTTTATTTTGGTGACAACACATCCCGCACACCCGTAGGCTCAATCTAGACAAAATTCATACTAGGCCGCCCCTCCCTTCAATAATTAAATTGTCATCTCCCAGATTCTAGGAGACATGTAACTTTTTTAAGCAATAGTGAGTACAAATAAAGATTGATTGATTGATTGATTGATTGATTGATTGACCAGAGCCAACCAGGGTCTCTTCTCTCTCGCTCGGGGGGAGGGGGCGAGAAAATGAGAGACCCCAGGAACGAGGCTGAAGTCCAGGTGCAGCTAACTTTGCAAGTTCTGAGAGAACAACGTCGGGCTACTGCTACAGCGTTCATGCGATTTACTCTTTCTAGAAATAGTTATTTTAATGTTTTGAACTACAGTACTGAATACGTTGAGATGTCACGCGTTGACAAACATGGTTCGAGTTATCGAGAGTAAAATAATATAGAAAATTACGTGAATGGAAACGAAAATTGCTTCGAGTTAACGGAGGTTCGAGTTACTTAGGGTAAAATTACATTAAATGTATGAAGAAATATTCCGGTTTGAAATGTGACGAATGAAACAGAATTTTCCGGTTATTTGGACCAGACCGTCCCAGGCCATCACGTTCCAACTTTCGCACGACAATATGAAATGAACAAAGGGGAAACAGATGACGACTCTCAGATGTTGAATCAAACGATGTATTTGGTGAGGATGACAACTTAACTTTTTTACAGTGGGTTGGAATTATTTACATGGGATGAATTTAAATCGAACCCCCGACTATTTTGACGGTACGATACTTCTTTACTTTTTTGACGAGTTCAAGAGTCACTTTCCAATGACGAGACAAACTTGAGAGCCCAAAGGGAGGATACCAAATTGCAACAGATCTGGGCAAACTGCTACTCCACTACAACGGTGTTGAAGTAAGAGATTTTTAAAAGTCGCCAGTTAGAAACATGACGAGCACTGATATTGAGAAGCTTGAGAATCAGATTTCCGGGCTCGGAGAAACTCGGCAAAATTTCGGAATCATTTCCGGGAAATTTCCGACCCCCTCACTCGGAATTCCCGAATATTTGGTCGAATGGAAGGCACCCCAGATGGACTACTTTGCTCAGAAATGTCACGCACAGCACCAGGCACGTAAAGAAAGCTAAGGAAATAAACAAGTACACGAAACAACACTTCTGTCTGGTTCTTTCCTTAACCCTTTAAGTCTCGATAGTGCCATATGGCACAAAATGTTATAATAAGCTTAATATTTGGCCAATTCATTTCAAATTTGGAGGCCAAAAGGATCTGTGAGAGATCTTCACATTGAAAGCATAAAATCATAACCCCCTCCTGAATCAGACTTGATTAACCACTCCTCAAGTTTTTGAAACTTTCACGCTTTACAATTTTACGGTCAAATGAAAATCTGATAAAAATCTGCACACCCAGAGCTTCAAATTAAGCTATTGTTTAGGGGTATACCCAGTATATACAAGGAATAAGGTATTTTTGAACGTTTTCATTTTTTTACTTTATAGACTCCTCAGTTCAATTTGTGACATCTTGTATGTCTTTTGTGGTGATGTAGGACATACCCCAAACAGTACCTGGTATATTACTTGTGGTCTTTCGATCTACAGTTATAATTTTAGAAATTAATCATTACTCCGAGAGAAAATTATATAGCTAATGTATGTTTTGTTGTTGTTGTTGTTGTTGTTGTTGTTGTTGTCGTCGTTGTTGTTGATTTACAATGAACATTTGCAAAATATCTCATATTAAGTCAGATCAAATCAATCTTTATTTAAGCACGAAATGGTATGATATATACACCATGGCTTCCTAAGAGTCGTTCTACTTTACACTAGAACACATTAACTGCAGAACCACTAAACCAATAAAATGAAATGCAATGAAATCTTATATATCTTATCAAGGTTTCTATAATTTATGTGTTTAAAGTAATCTTTCCCGGGCAGTACAGGTTTAAAATCGTTCAAATTGGGCTGCTGTCTGATCTGATGAAGGGGATCTTGTTCCACAGAACAGATACCATTTTGTAGAAATATAACAATTTGACTCATAGCTTCTAACACTGTATGTAAACTTGAAATACTGGTAAATATCAGTCTCAAATACCATAGGGAAAGATTACTATGGATTTTGTACGTACAGTAATCACAGCTAACTATTGCAGTCCTTTGTTTTTGTTAACGTTTCCCAACCAAGTTCATCCAACAAATCACGCGAACGAACAACCCTAACCCCACCCCCGTCCACCCCTAAATAGTTGGTCATCACAGAGATTGCTCTTGTAGCCCTAACTTTTATACATAGCTTCCTTTCAGGTTTTCAAGAGTTAAGCAATTTAACTACACCATGACAATGATTCGATGTGAAGGAGTAATTATTTTCAATGTTTGTTAGCCATTATGATTCAAAGCCCTAGATTTGCTGATTACATTTCAGGGTTGATTTCAATGTTGTATTTAGGTCGAACTGATCGTTCGGACTGGGCTTGTGTCTTGAGGAACGCTATGCCTGGATATGTACAGACTGATGGCGTTCATTGAGGTGGCGGGGCTTGAAGGGAACTACAGATCATTAGCAAAGTCCATAGGATATCCACACCTCCAATCCAGGTAGTGAATAAAATAGCTTTTAAGATTATGTACATGTATTACAGCTACAACTGGACACTGGCAATAAATGACACCTGCCTCACATTTTAGCTCTAAGTTGTTAGAGGGGATATATGTCCGGTCGTTTTCTGATAGGTAATATGTAAAATATCTACAAGGCCAGTAATGAACATGTAGTGCAGTTATTTTAATGAAATAACCGCATTTATGTTAAAGTTAATTCCTATACTGGCAAGATGTAAGGGGTCGGAGGACCGAATATAATACCTTATATGTACATTATACGTAATCGTATACGTTATAAGAACATTTTTGCAGCTTCTAAACATGGAGAATTCATGTATATAGCAATTTAAGCGTTCTTTTAACTAAAAAGAAATAGAAAGGAAGAAAAACTCTGATATCAAAGCAGTTCGCCTCAGACTTCTACCTACGAGTGTCCTCCTGCCAAGATACAGTATGGCTGTCCATCCGTATGCTACCCTCCGTAAACTCATCAAAACCCGTAACACCGACTATAGCACTCTTTGTAGGTTTGGGGATAGTCCTATAAAGGGGGATCAGGGTCAATATTCGGTTTCTAAACAGCAGAGGCACACGCAAGGGCTTGCACAGTTGAAATCTATTGGGAACAGCGTAACACGTACAGGCAAACCGTAATACGTACAGACCTAACCAAACACGAACAGGCACAGCCCAACACGGACAGGCACGGCGTAAAAAAGACAGGCACAGCCCAACATGGACAGGCACAGTAACAAAGACAGACACAGTCCATTCTGCGGAAGACTGTTAACCAAACGTTGGATCAATCTCTGATATTTCCTTTTCAGACAGAAAACACTGTCTCGTTATTTTATGCACATCAACCACGGCTTCAATTTCAAACCCTGTGCCCGTGAGTCTGACCGAAATAAACATAGCAGCCGTGATTATTTTCAGTATGCTCAAGCTCAGAAGATTATTGCATTGTTGCATAACCAGGTCTTAGTTTTTGAGATTCAGAGGGGGTCTGAAGTCTTAGTTTTTGAGGTTCGGAGGGGATGTTAGGTCTTAGGTCTTGGATCTTAGGTCTTAGGTCTTAGTTTTTGAGACACCCATAGCGTCAATAGTCCACAGATTCTTCACAAAGGTCACCGTTGTTTACATATCTGAAAATTTCTTGAAATGTCCTGCGTACGTGATCAAGAACCATTTCCATCCTATCCTAAACAGGGGAAGAGACCATATGTATAACGCTAAGCTTATAGTTAATAACAGAACGAAAGAATGTGCTTTTAAGCATCCTTAAAACAGCATTGTTCAGCAAATTCATACTGAATAGATCACTGACCAATTGAAAAACGGCTCATATCGCCATAAAACAACATTCTTATTAAAACGCTAGCTCGTGCTGGATAAATCACTGAACAATTTTGGAAAACGGCTCATATCGCCTGGCCTGAATGTTAGGGTAGTTGTCTTCATGTCTTCATCCTTAGTCTTACCTGTCTTGTCTCAAATCTTGCCGCCATCTTTAAAGACAAATGCATGACTGTGAGATGTTTGGTTACCAGTCTTTCGCAGAATGGGCTGTGGGTGTCCTTTTTTACACTGTGCCTGTCCGTGTCACGCCGTGTCTTTCCGTGTTGGACTGTCCGTAATAGAGTTCAGCTGTGCTGGCCCTTGCGCCTACCTCTGCTATTTAGAAACCGAATATTGACCCTGATTCCCCTTTATAATATAATAATCTTGCGAAACTCCGGGACTTTGAGGTTTCAGAATATGCCGAGACTCCGATCGAGACTCCGAGACTCATTTTAGCCGAGGTCTCAACAGTAGTTGATTTCATTTCTCGAGATTTATCATTCACCATGAACAATTCAGCAGATTACATTTTTTCCTTACATCAGTTAATTAACTCCTTAAATCAGTAACAATTGACGCGTCAGTAAGAGAACTCGTGTATCAATCCCTAGAGAACACTTCGAGACTCGTCACAACCCTTGCAAAATAACTCCTTTAGTCTCTTGCGAAAGTCTTTGCTGACTAGCGAATAAATTAAGGGGTTTGAGGAAGAGTTGATCTCGACAAACACTACAACTATGAACAGAAGATGTTTATAATATGCCTGAGTGGCGATGACTGGCCACCAAATAGAAGCGATTCGTAGCATACTCAACGGGAGCATTGTTATTGCAAACACCACAACAACTGGCGTTAAAATTTTCTTGATTCGCCTGTTTTGATGAAGACGTTGGAGTTCCATTTTGGAAAAACTAACAACTTTACTATCATCAGATGAAATAACGCTATGTTCGATTTTCATATCCTTGATGAATTTGCTGCTGCAGTTAATTTTACGTCCTATTCTTATATAAGTCAGAGCTATCAGGAAAAGTGGCAGAATGTAGGAGAAAAATGTCATTAAACCTGCATACAAGCGAGGCAAAATCCACGAGCGATCCCACGAAGGCCAAACTGTACCGCAAGAAGCTAATCCGTTGGACAGCTCATGATGTTGAACAACAAAGTGCAGTGGTAAACAGAAAACAAAAAATGATATCACCCATACGAACCCGACAATAATCTTGGAATTTCTTAGCGAAGTTTTCCTATTATCGCGTTTTGGTTTAAGTGTCACTATTTTTAAATATCGATGTATAGCGATAATTGTAATACACCATACAGAGGAACCGTGAAATATTTCCGGTATTGGATACAGATAGAGGCAGCTAAACTCTCCAAGAGGCCAGTTCAAGGGCAACTTCTCTTTGATTAATCCTAGCGGAAATGTAAATAGCAGAAAGCCAAGATCTGCAATGGCTAAGTTTAGTAGATAGAAATCCGCTGGTTTCTTCTTCTTGCCCATTTGACAAATAACAACAGTTACCAGAACATTACCAACAACTCCAAACAAAGCGATTAATACCTCCAAACCTAGTTTTAGCGATTCCACCAAGGGTATGTCCCTGGCAACGGAATCATTCGCCAAGGAGACGTTCGGATCGGCTCCACAATGCCTTACGGTGCAGTTCGCCATAGTTCATGTGACTTTTCCTTTTCCTGTCGTTTGAATACCTGGCTGTTGTGTAGTTTCTTCTTTTTTTGTTTTCCTGTGATGTAGACGTCGCACGAATAAGTCTATCTGGCGATCTGTGCGGTACCCTTCTTTGACTTCCTTGGGTCCGAGTTCAGTGCTTGCAAGTACTGTAAGAGCTCGTCCCTGTAGATCTTCCTTCCTGTAAAGAATTTTTTAATGTTTATTGTAATATAAAATGATAACACAGCTTAATTCCTTGATTTCAATATTCAATGATATTCAACATATTCAATTCCTTTACAGTGGCCTGACTGACGGAGCTCAACTGTTGAAAAGCGAGCGACCTATTCACATCGAGCGGCGTTCAAACAGAATAAAGCAATTTCTCAGGAGTCAAGTTCGCCTTGTCAAGGAGCTAGCCGTTAGTGATGAGCATCTTCGTTTATAAAACAACTTAGCTTCCTTTCACTGAATTAGTTATATCGCCCATGCTGGCTTTCAAGTTAAGGAAAATACAATCCAATCCCATTGCTCTTATCATTCTGAAAACGCCTTCCGTCTAAATATTACCTGCCAAAGGTTAATAGAATAACCAAAAGCCAAAGAGAAGCGAAGAATATGTCAATCTTAAAGACAAAGCTCTCAACACGAAATATTCCACTCAATATTAACAGTTTACCTTTTCCGTGGTTGTCATCACAGTTACATGCAGACGTAAACACAAATCCTTCAATGTACTTTATCAATTTAAATTTACGCATGTATTAAATCCTTGGGATATATTTATGAAAAAAAAGAAAACTGATGAACTCAAGTATGTAGCCGGCTCTTATAAAACGACAAAAAAATCTCTTGTTGCGAATGATGAAAGGGCTCGATATTACGTCAATGAATCAACAAAGATCACGTTAACAGAAATTAAATGAAACACCAGAAAAAGGTGCAAGAAGCGGAGGAGGAGACGAGGCTAAAATACCTGACGAAAGTTAGAAGTTATGCTATTCTACTTATACTTACCTTTTGTAATCAAAAACAGGATGACAAAAGTACTTTGGTGTTTTTCTTCTATTTCCTCGTCTGATGAATGATACAAATGAAGCTAAGTATGACGTCTGTTTGTCATGTGAAATAGAATTTACCAATACTTTGAATGGAAAACTAGAAAAAATCTCCAACATAAGTTCGTGTATATGAAAATTCCTCCATGAACCAGTCTTCAAACATCCGTGTAGATAAGCAGCATCTTTGAAATTGAAGTAATACAATTCAGTAAGCTAAATAGGTCTTGGAGAAATGTGGTCAATCTTGAATGACACTATCTAATTGAATTTCCAGCTGATTCCGGTAAAGCCATCTACCTCAGTATTTGATCATTAACAGCAAAACACTTATGCATAAAAACCTCTCAAAGTTTCATTTTTTGTTTGCTTTGTTTTGAGCTATGACTTGCTCTTCACGGTTGAGCGAAAGTTTGCCTAAAGTAGAAAACTGGAAATCTGAATAAGAAAAGGTTTAAAGTAGATACGTGACACGCAATTCATTGCGTCCGCACACTCCACTTTCAACTTCCGCAGGAGCGCAGAGCACTTAACAATGCATTTACATCAATCATAGCGTTGGGATGCACGAATGAAGGTTTTTAGAGCACGAAAGAAGGGTAAGAATTGGTTGATGCTCAGCCGAAAGCAACTCTAGCTTCTTGACTGCTCTCCAAACTTCCCAGTCTATCATAATTCATCATCGGCATCATTTTTTTTTTTCATTCGCCACGGTAATAAAAGGATTTTGATAGGGCGAGGAGACCTATAAAAGCAGGTTTTTAGAGTGAGGCCCCCTTAATTGTGTGAGCGGCATAACAAAGTAAGTCTTATTTCATTAAAAATTTACTCAGCATCATTTTCTAAATGCTGGAAAAGCTTGACGATACACAGACTCGATGCATAACCAAAAGTATGAATAAAATGTTTATAACATTGTAAATGGAAATGGATAAGGGAAGTTTACTGTGCTCACGCCATGAGCTTGCATCATTGAATTATTATGCACGCTTGCGTACATGTACACTGAGTTTGTTGGCGCGACTTTGTAGCTGTGTTATGCGTAAGTGTACCCGCAGTAATGAATATTAACAGTATCTGCGGAGAAAAATGGGCTGCTTGCCTCTTTTTCTCAATCTCGAGCTATTTTCAGATTAGCTTCTTGCGTCCAAAATTTTATGGTTTTTTGTAGCTTGAAACAATTTTTCAAGTTGTAAGCATAGAGGGGCGAATTTCATTCCTTTTATAGCTTTAATTAGCTACTTTGCTCATTCCTTTGACCTCTGTTAGATATATTTGGAGGCTCGATAATCCAAATCATCAAAAAAGACACAGGGGACCCGATCAACAACTGTAATTTAGCTGTGTTCCTGTGACTTTTTGGATCATTTAGAAGGGATTTGAATACTGGGAAGGCGGTTTACATTTCAAATATTATTTTGTCTCCTCTTTCTAAATACGACGCTCTGATTACGTCTCGAGTTTTCATTATCTTCATTAACTATGAACTCTCATCGGGCGGATGGGGGGGGGGGGGTAGGGGGAGGGGGAGGGGGAGGGGGGAGGGGGAGGGGGAGGGGGAGAGATTCTCAGGTTTCATAACGACCGCGCGTGAGAAGAGAAAGAGACAACTTCTCTCTTTTCTCCTTTTGGAGTGAATGGCACGGGTGAGAACCTGCGTTGTAGCCTCTGTGTGAGAGCTGTACATTGGTTTGTATACCATCTCAGATTATCTCACTAGTTTAAAAATGTAAGCAAGTCTAGCTAACTTACATTCAATTAGAACAGTACCACAGGAAATCGACCGATTAAACAAGAATTCCAGGGATGTTGCCAGGATACCTGACACTGATGTGAAGTTTATATGAAATAATTCATACATGAACTGCGGTTGTAGATGAAAGTGAAGAATGATCATCGCAGTATATTTTCCAATTTAAGCAATTGGAAAGAAGAAGCCTGAAAAAAATCAGGGCTTCAACGGGATTCGAACCCGTGACCTCCGCGATACCGGTGCGATGTTCTACCAACTGAGCTATGAAGCCACACATTGGGAGCGAGGCCACTTAATTGAGTTCATATCTTCCCGTGAGGAGTGAAATGATGTGAATTTTATATGAAATAATTCATATATGAACTGCGGTTGTAGATGAAAGTGAAGAATGATCATCGCAGTATATTTTCCAATTTAAGCAATTGGAAAGAAGAAGCCTGAAAAAAAAAAAAAAAAAAAAAAAAAAAAAAAATCAGGGCTTCAACGGGATTCGAACCCGTGGTCTCCGCGATACCGGTGCGATGCTCTACCAACTGAGCTATGAAGCCACACATTGGGAGCGAGGCCACTTAATTGAGTTCATATCTTCCCGTGAGGAGTGAAATGATGTGAATTTTATATGAAATAATTCATATATGAACTGCGGTTGTAGATGAAAGTGAAGAATGATCATCGCAGTATATTTTCCAATTTAAGCAATTGGAAAGAAGAAGCCTGAAAAAAAAAAAAAAAAAAAAAAAAAAAAAAAAAAATCAGGGCTTCAACGGGATTCGAACCCGTGGTCTCCGCGATACCGGTGCGATGCTCTACCAACTGAGCTGAAATAATTCATATATGAACTGCAATTGCTTAAATTGGAAAATATACTGCGATGATCATTCTTCACTTTCATACCTGACACTATTTTAAGCATCTTTGATGGCAAATTATCCAAACCTGTCACTTTTTTAATTTTTAGCTTTTCAAGTAGTTTTCGGGGTTCAATGAGTGCTACAACTGTTAAAAGAGTAAGTCTTGTCTGTGAGACGAGATAATTTTTTGGAACGTCAGTGTCAGCTGAAGGTATGTCTCTTGCCAAATCGTGTCCAAGTTTGCAAAATAAAAGTTACAAAGCATTATGCCATTTCAGATGCAGAGCTTATTTTCATATCCCGATTTCAATATCAGCAATAATTTTCTTCTTATGTTGACGAGACCTCAGCTCATTAATTAGCTATATTCTTCCAAACCTACCACATTTCGTAAGGATCAGAGAAAAGGCTAATGATATCCGATCCCATTGTCTGATTTCAACGCTCTTTTATAAATTTGTAAAACTTCGAATACTGATAATCTTGACTAATCCAGGGATGGTATTCATGTGTTTTGCAAATTAGAAAAATAGGGGAGTGGACACTAATACCAAACGGCACAACTCCTGACGTAACTATTTTATCAGGAGTATTAGTTACGGCAAGTAGGGACTGCGAATAAGCTGCTACCGCCGCTGGCTCCGTAGTCAGTTGACTAGGACCAAACTGAAACCTCACAAACATTGATGAGTTTGGAAGAATTGCTATCTGCAACGCCTGGTAACATCTTTATGTTACCATACCATAAGGTCCGGGAGTGTCAGGTAATTACCACAGATTACGCATGTAAATCACGTGATACCTGTTGATGCAGAGAACAGAATGCATGCTGAAAAGGAAACATTTGAAAAGAGAAATTGTAGGGTGCAGTCCCCCTCCTTTAATTGCACGAGAGATTCCGTTAATTCCCCCAACTGACCAGGTGGTTCCTAGTGTAAGTCCAGAATTGGTTGAAGTCCCTTCAACAGTGGTAAAGATTAATCCTGATTCTGACACAACTAAACTTCCTGTGTCAAATACTCATTCTGTGGGTACTGCTGTTAAAGTTACTCTTCTGGACGAGTGAGTAAACCCCCTGAGAGACTGGACTTGTGGCTCTTCTAGTTAATTGTTATCTAGGTGTGTTTGAGGTTTGTTACCGCTCTTGTAACAGGGAGGAGGCGTGAAGTATCTTATGACGTAATAGGCGATGTCACTGGGGAATTCTGGGAGAATAAAAATTGTCGTTTGAGATTCACACGCGATTGGTTTGTGTGCAAACATTGGTCTTGTCCTAGACCTTTAAAATACAAAGAAAAAAAAAAAAAAAAAAAAAACATGTATTAAAAAAAAGCTACAGTACGTTGAACATTTCCACTGAAGTCCCAGCTCAATGTGACTCTGCACAATACAGTGACACATGATGATAATTGTGTGTAATCACTGATACTCGTTTGAGTGCAGGAAAGTACAATGACTTCTTTGAAAGTACTATTAACGAGGCTTGTAGCAGCGTATACTGCTCCTGTGCAATCCAAAAATAATACTAGCTGAGCCAGGATATGGTAAAGGCTTGCGCGATTGAGCAAAACAACGCGGAGAAACTCGCTCAGCATCGCCTGTATGAAACAAAAGATAACAAGGCCTTTGTTCGATAAAATTAAAGAAGAGCACAACAGAATGATTGAGAAATGGAAAATAACTAGCTTCTAATACTGTAACCAACCCCTGGTGGAACGCTGTTCAAAACTTACACGATATGGAACAGCATGCCCTGCAAATGTAGCAATGGCCGCAGTCAGTCGATTCCTAGTCTACCTGTCGGACTATACATGCTCCTGAAGGCGTGTAATTACGTAAACGTACAAAGTCACACGTATGTACGTATTACGATTTTACATAACTTGAAGTGCTTTATTACATGAGCTCATGAAATACATTGCTTTGTGCACAACTTGTTTTTAGTTTTATTGATAAACATTTATCGCGATGGTTTTGTAGTTTCAACGGAGTGTGTTGTAATTTTGTACAAATCACAAGCGGTTTGTTATCTTTTCTGCATGCGCATCTATAGCGATTATGTATTGAACCTGTCACACCTACAACGATTGTATTGAACTTCCCACATTTATAACGATCATGTAATAAACTTATCAAGCTAATCTCTCGAACACTCCATGGAGAAAAAAAAAAAACAAAGATACGTAAATATTTCATGACTCAATTTGCATGCACTATAAAGCGCGCCAATTGAAAACAGAATCTCCTCTGCATTTACACATATTGAAACGTTTGTTTTGTTCTTCTCCGTCGAAGCAAGATGAATGCATCTTTGTTCATCTGTTCAATATATAAATCCGAAAGACAATTCATGTCTATCAGTAGTTGAATTTTTAGAAGTGTTATTTCTCTTTGTAAGGTTAGAGCTATGATAATGCAGTCGGAAAAAACTGCTAGTTTCTCAGAAGGGGTATTTCTGATAATATCGAGCTAAGCGACGGCAATCTTATCTATGAAAATGATGATTACGCATTCCCTTCCAGTGAAAATTTTTCATCTACATTTATATAAGTATTTATAAGTTTAGTTTCTTCCTTGTTAGGTTAAGGGTCCTTCCGCATCGCTCGATGCGAGCGAACAACACATGCTAGGAGTACTATTGTAATTATGGTACCCTATGTAATCTACCAGACATCGCAATCACTGACGAACAGAGACAATAATGGAACTCAGTGTTCATGTCCCAAGAAGGACCTGTTGCCGAAGGTTGGAAAATCTTTGGAAATATCTTTCTCGACGACCTTCCGCACAACGTAAATTGGAAACGCTCCTGCGGAATTTCTTGCTGGCTATGGAGTAAATGACAGGATTAACAGAAGAGTTAAGCATAACAAATACGGTTACTATATACAAAAGGTATTCTTCATAATATTCCTGATCCGCGACCGCTGGCCAAACTACGACAGTTAAACGAAGAATGGTCAAAGGGAGCAGTGTAATTGCGCATACCAGAACGACTGGTGTAAGAATACGTTTAGCGCGTTTATTTTGACGAAGACGACCAGTTTTGAGTTTACTTAAAGAATTTTGTTCGTTACTCTCCACACCATCTTGATCCCGTTTCATGTCTTTGAGGAAGCGACTGCTGTGATTCAATGTACGTGATACAGCGACAAAAGTCCAAGATATGACAATAAGAGGCAGGATATAAGATAAAATAGTCAGGAACACAGTGTAAACTTGGGCCGCCATCCACGAGGGCCAAGCGGGACCACACCATTTCTCTCCCGCTGTTTCTTCTTTATATTCAACGACAAGGTACAACGGTAAACAAAACAATAAAAACGATGTCAGCCAAACGCATACAGCGACAAACTTGGCAGCTTTTTTAGGAGTATTATTTTTGTTTGTTATTGGTTTTCGCAGGAGGACTACTTCGTAATATCGAAGGACAGCGACCATTGCGATACACCACACGGAAGCGCCGTGGAATACGTCGGGAACGGGGTACAGATAAAGGCAGACAAATTCTCCAAGTGGCCAGTTCCGGGGTGCTTTTTCCCTGATAGTAATGAGCGGGAAGGATAGTAACAGAATGCCAAGGTCTGCAACGGCTAAGTTCAGCAGAAAGAGATCAGTTGTTGATTTTCTCTTTCCCAGTCCGCTTATGACAATTGCTACCAACACGTTGCCGGCTACACCAAACATAGCGATTAACACCTCGAGACCTAGTTTTAGAATATCGACAAGAGATGACTCCATTCTCCCAGCCATGACCATTGTCTCGTTCACTGGAAGTGAGGAGTTTAAATGTAAACTAGTTACATTTCCAATAACAGTGGTGTTTGGGCAATGCCTTGACATACAATTCTCCATAAATTCAGCTGGCATTTCTCGTCAACGTTTTGTTAGTAATTGACAAGCCCCGACTCACAGCTCGTCGACAAAGACTGATGAAGCGTTCTGTAAACAGCCAAAATAACCTGCAACACCTGCTGCAATAAACTTTCGAGTCATCGTTTACGCAAGTACACTAACCAATGCTAGCCCAGCAGTAGTAAGTCATTAAAACAAGTACGTGACAAAACTACAATACCAAATTACATTGTATACACTGTAGCTCTTAATTTATCTTTAATCGAAACTATCATCAATAGAAGAGGTGCCTAATTTTGAAGGTTTTTTGTTTACTGATAAGGCTTTCCAAGAAATCCTTTCCTAGCGTGGCTTGTCTTTACATAGAATCTTCTTTCAATAAATGTTTATCTTAAAATGAGAAAATATTGTACTAAATTATTTATTCCTTGAATTTGAATCGAATTGAAAAACGCAAAACAAGATAACACCTGTAGCTTAGCTTTGACATCTTTCAGGTCTTTGGGGAAAATATTAAACATATGACTTGTTGTCACATGGCTTTGATGTTCCTTCCTTAGTTAGTAATTAATATTCCTCTGGCATCAGTTTAACATCGTGAGTTAGTTTTAGCCATGCTAGTGCATTTTATCACAACTGGCGCATTCTCGACCTGCAAGCCACAACAAAACTAACTATGGACTGCAAAGAGAAACTCATTATATGAGGCGCAAGGCAAACAACGGATAGGATTTTGAAAGCTTATTGGCTTAATTACCGGCTACTTTCTGCTCGTTACTTACTTTTGAGGTAAATTATTGCCTGCGTCTCTAACCCGAATTTTGATCTCATGGTGCTTGTTTAGGTATACTTTGCAAGAACTTTGTGAGCACTCTATCAACTGCTACCAAAAACCTGGCCTTTTGCGAAACGTGATGACGTCACAAGTGTTACTGAGGAACGTGGTCGCTCAGAACATCTTTTTCGCGTTTGGGAGTCAAATGGTTAAGGTGGCCGAACACAGTTTTCGCGCCCGCTTTTGGAAATGCAATTCAGCGCGCGCACAAGGATTGCAAAAATACAAACATGCCGTCAATAGAGCGATCATTTCATTTACTCAGCACCCGCAGTATCTGTGCTATTTTTCTCTATAACTGAACGCAGTGTATTGATGGCTTTAGTCTTTTATCACAAATATATGTTGGAAAAGGTAAAGATGCAAAGAACTCAGCAATTCTCAGCTTTTTCTTTGTTACCGAAAGAACCCAGTTAAATGCAGCGAATGCGTAGTAAGTCAAAAAATTGCGATTGAATGAAAATTTGCACTCTCGGAAATACGCCTTTTTCTCGAGAACCACTCATTAGAATTTCACGAAATTTGGCACGAAAATACTTTAGGAAATAAGTAACTGGAGTATTGAAAATAATTGAACTTTAACAAAGGAAACTCTAGATATTCCAGTAAACCTTCAACAAGGGATAATTAAAGATCTCTCTGTTAAATTATTAGCAAAATGGTGTTAACTTGTGAGAATCGTTACAAACTTGTTGCATGCAAATTATAAAGAAAATCTAATGACTAGATTTTCTACAAATAAACAAAACCGATTTCAAAGGCCTGTTTATTTTTATTCGTGTAGCCATGGCAACGGCACATACGTCAGCTTAACCATCAAAAAACCAAAGTTTGTGTTGTTAACTTGCTGCTGCCATTTTTGGCGACCGAGAGATCAAGGGTTTTAGGGAAAAAGGTGAATGAAACACAGGTATCAAAAACTGTGTTCAGCCACCTTAAGGCGGCGATATGATTGTCACAATGTTAACATAGAGCTACAGAAAAGCAAGGTGGCCTTTGCGCTAACTGCATGACCCGTAGCTAACGACAAACGGCTCGCTCTCAAGTAATTAATAATAGCAATTTCTAGATGTTTTGGACCAAGCTTAAGGCAACTTGTTTAGCGTTATCACATAGGGTATACTTGGTTTGCCTTCATTTCAGTCCAATCTATTATAAGGTGTCATATCCATTACAGATGCCGGACCAGTTTTGGTCATAGAGTTTCGTATAAGGAGTTCCCTGTTTATTTGTTTTGTCAAGCCATTTAAAATTTATCTAGCCGGGAGCGCTGATCTTAAGAAACTAATTATGAGCCATGTTTATTGCGGCACCTGCCGCCACACGAAACTGTGGAAAACATTTCATCTCATTGTTTGAAAATGGACTCGAGACTTTAATTAATCGTTCCATATCTTTTAAGACATTTTAACTAATATTATAAAATTGAGTACGAAAAAACTGTGTGATTTTCAGAATATAGAAATATGTATTTCTCCCTGTTGATGAGCCTTTCTCTAAATAGCTCTTCCACCTTACTCCCCTCTGTGAAGAAAAACAGTAAAATTGTTTATCTTGAGTGTTTATAGATCTAAATTGTTTGACATTTAAGGGAAATTATATTCAAATATAATGAGACGTGGATGGAAAAGCGAGTGTTTTGCGGCGCATTATAATATTGAAAGTAATCATCATCTACTTTCCTAGTAAATTTAACCAGCAACAGTTAAAGTACACCTAACCCTTCAATTTTTTTTTCGCTAAAACAAATCCACTTGTTATTCTAAGCATTGTGGCGAAAAAATTTTGAATTTAATCCTCGATTTTTTATGCCCTTTCAAAGTCGCGCTTGAAGTGTTGTGCGACCGCGTTTTAGGGAGTCTGGGGCGGCGGTTGCTGATGACGTCTACCCAGGAACGAAACACAATGGAGCCTCAATCAGCTCTCTGTATTTGCTCGAGAAAATGGAAAACAAAACTAATCGTTCCAATATAGTTTGGGACTAAAACGTCCAAGCTTTGTTTCAGAATCATTTCTTTTTCATCACTGGAGTCAGAGTTAAATTTCGGTTCGGAAGACTCCGAAATAAACTACGATCGAGCTCGTTCGACAACTGTAACTCACTGCTTAGAGCTTTGAGAGCAATTTGCAATGTTTCAAGCGACGACGGGGAAGACTTCGTTCTTTGCGGACGAGCCGCTTTTATATTAGGAATGGAAAGCTGGATACGAAGTGGAGGAGCACACAAACGAAAAGCAGGAAAGAAAACTCAAGGACTTCTTTGGATGGTAATTTCGTCACCTTAGCACAAGATTTCGACGCGTGTTTATAGCCCTTTTACATTTCTCCTTAGCGAGAGTTTATTTTGGCAAGGTATGGTTGTTCTGTTAAATCCAGTTTGTGTTTTACTTTCTGGAATGCTTCATGTTTATAAGAGAGGCGTAGGTGTTGCAGTTTTCGAGACTTGATGACCTCCAAAACTTGGTTCTTAGCGCCAGGACCATCTACACAAACGAAGGCAAGTGTACCAATAGCATTTCCTCTTATTTCTATCCGAAGGAAAACACCTCAGAACCGGCGTCTAGATTTGATCGCCTTTATCCGTTGAAACGCAAGAGGGGGCGGGGTGAGGGGGGAGGGGGGATCCCGACACTTTTGTCACAGGTTGTCTATTGCGCTATCACAGCAGCAGCTTCCTCGAGGACATGAAGCGGAATCAAAGTAAAGTGGAGAGTAGCAACTACACCTAAATCTGCGAAGTGAACAATAAAAAGTGCTGACTTTCGTCGAAACAAAAGGGTAAATAGAATCCTAATTCAATTGCTGTTATAATCAATTTTATAATTACGATACCGCAAAATTCCGAAAGTAACAATCGCCAAAACTAGCGATTCTCCCTCCAACATAACGAAAAACAGTGACATCTCATTAATCCGGAAAGTAGCTGACTCCGAAAGTAGACTCCCTGAAAGTAGCGAGCCCACTCCAATCCTCCTGAAAATAGCGATAGCATAATTCAACGGTATATTTATTTTTCTGATCAACAGTCAATTGAAACTAGTGAAAATTTCTGAGGTAACTCGTATCGCTTATGTACCTTCGTACATTCGTGATGTGTTTACAGCCCACACTCCATCACGTCAACTACGCTCACCATCCAAGCATCATAGTTTTAACTCCGTCCAGGGGCGGAGCAGAAGACTCCTGAAATTTTCGTATATGCATCTCCACAGCGGTGGAGTTGCACTTAGATGTAAAGAGGTGGCCTAGTTTTTCTCGCAAGATAGCACAACCAGACCTTTGGGTTTTGGACGGTATGAGTTGAAGAATACCGCTTCACTATGATATCACCCACCTTGAATAAGACATTTCATCGGCTGGATCTTCTGAGATTTCGCCATCAAGTAGTTGAGTCGACTAACCAAAGATGCAATTGATGACGAATTCTCGTTCAAAGAGCCATCTTTAACGAATTGAAAACCGACTAAAATACAAAATAGCGGAACGCGATAAAATACGGGTGAACTCTCTGAAAGTAGACAAGGGAAAAGCACCTGATCTCCAAAGATTACAGAAGAAATAAGTTATAACCGTCACTAGAGCACATTCTCTGATGTCCATTTTCTGCAATCTTAATTGTTCTAAATCTAACGAATGTTGCATGTTACCAGGAGCCATAATCGGGGACGGAGACCGTAAGCGCGCGCCATTTCTAGTATTGGGGTTGTCCCCATGATATGGTACAATAATTCTATTTTTAGAACAAATTGCGCCATCGCCTGCAGCACACGCGCGTACATGCTGCGAGGATTTTTGCGGATGTCGCGCGGGGGAAATGGCGTCCGAAATTCCCGAAAATTTTCATGGTTTTGGCCCACAACTCAACGCGTTCACGTCTGTTGGAATTTTGCTTAAGTATTTTCGTCGTAAGCTGCTCCAGTTTGAGTGAAGTAAGACAGTGTCGAATTTAGGCATGTTCCGCTGTAAGCTTATATATATCGCTGATCAAGTCGTGTTCCGACGGATACTTCTTTTACATGAGCTGTACATTACTCCACTTTAAATTTCACATATGTTGAAGATTAACAGCTTTTCCATTACACAGCAAAAAACTAGTTGGATATATTTAGATATAGCAGAGCTTCAGGGCTTCATAGTTTCCTAGCTCCTCTTGCCACACGCTTGCGAGGAATTTGTCAGTCTATCGCGACCGAAAAGTAAAACAAAATAATTGCTAGTTTGAGTTTCGCTTGAATTTTAAGCAACGCTTGATGTTTCATCAAGGCCCAATAGCTTTACGTCCGTAGATACTGCTCAGTTTTATTCGTGTAAAAATCAAGTAAATTCTCTGTTGTCAATGAATGAGAGCGCCCGCCGATGCGTGTTTTCAGTACAGTCAGTAAACATGACAAATTTTATTTGCTTTATTTGTAGCCTAATTGTATTATATAGCGTATTTAATTCTTAGGATTTTAACTTTTAGGATTTAGGATTTTAGGTTTTAAAGAATTAGGATTTTAATTTTAAAGTATTGTAAAGCGCCATGGACAATTAGTGGAAAATGGCGCTATATAAATGTATATTTATTTATTTATTTATTTATTTATTTAAATTGTACTTCCGCCGCACTTTCGTGTGAAAGCGTACATCGAACTCAAACAATAACTCTATAGTTTTTAAATATGTTTAAGATTGATAAATGTTTGAGAACATATTAAAGCTAAGCTGAAAATATGTGAATAAAGCAGAAATAATCAGCAAAGTTACGATGACGCTTTCTTTAATCAACTTGGAATAACGATTTCGAGTTTGTTGATCGAGCTATCAAAACTCCTTGTCTATTTTCATTTTCGCAGTGTAAAACTTCACTATGCTTATGTTGAAGAAGCACACATGATGTTAGTAGCCTTTTTTGCGTTCGTGAAATTTGTTACAGTATCTCAGCACAAAAGATAACGAAAGAAATCTTTGTCAAGATTTGTTGACAATTGAAAACAACGACTCGGACTTTAAAGTGCACGAGCTGCACTATGCAAATGAGCTAACTGCACGCGTCAGACTTTCCTTTCAAAAACTTTTGCAAACTCACCAAACAAGCAGAAACAATAAGAAACCGTCAAAACAGGTTTTGGTTATGATGAACCATTGTCTGAGAAACTCACAAATTAACTCGATACCAGAGTAGAGAGTTTTCTTGCTATATTCTTAAGTCAGAGCAAACGCAAAAACATACGCTTAAGCTTACAACTAGCGTGAGCAGATCTTATTATTCATTCCCAGCGCGAGATTGAAGTCTTGTTTTCGACCCTGAAAAACCCACCTTTTCCGTTAGCTCAGATCAGAAAACTACATTTAAGCGCCCTGGTTCGTATTCCATGCCTTATTCCCTGCCATCGCTGTGTAAAATACGCAAGAGAATCTCTCAACTCTCACCATTTCTTCACGCAACGTGACAACATCCACGCGAGAGTCCCTGACATGTGCGTGAATCCGCGCGGATGTATGACGTCAGGATGGCGCAATTTGTTCTAAAAATAGAAAAATTGTCCCATATCATAGGTGCGCGCGAATCCCGAGACTTACGGTCTCCGTCCCCGATTATGGCTCCTGATGTTACATGTAGCGACCGTCGCGGAAGTAGTATGTATCAGGCATATAGCCGGCTTGGTTCCACATGAACTGATAACTGATTTAATGAGAAATGGTTGCAGAACCAGTTTAATGAGATGCGTTATAATTATTAGCTCATTCAAGAAACTACTGGTCACATAGCCTGGTATTGGATAATAAAAATGTTAAACAAAACGTGCGGCTTGTCTTTCTACACCTTAGATCTAGATGTCATTAATTTCCTTTTAGGTATGCGAATCACATACCCTGGTATTCGATGATAAATTGTATACCCAAGATTTGGATGTCATGAATTTCATTTTGGGTTTGTGAATCCCACACAGATGGTCTCTAATAAATAACAAGAGTTTTTCTTAAATGTGTTCGGGGCAACGATGCAGAGGGTCCCCAATAGGTTTGGCGGGATGCGGGATTTGGCTTTTTTTCGCCGTGATATTTGGGATTTGAGCTGAAAACAGGGGCGGGAAGCGGGATTTACAATTAGGAGCGGGAGCGGGATTTCGTGTTTTTATATGGTTGGGATGCGGGATTCATAGGGAGAACCGAGCGGGGTATGAGATTTCAATTCTTACATGACCTCTGACCAGCGCAAAAACTGGCAGAAACGTGCGTACAGCTGTGTCGGGTTTTAAGTAATGAATGGCAACAGCTCTGTATCCTGTCAGGTTCTGTCAAACGTATCCATTATCACTTGACTTCGTTAGCATCATGAGACTGTATGAGGACCTATGAGGTCTTTAAGTCCTATTCCTGCTGATTGCGACCATTTGTGTTGACCTCTGACATCAATGACATCTGTCCATTTCCGACATTTTCGACGCTTGTGTCTGTAATCTTGGTCTCCCGATCCTTTCTAGTTTTTCTCGTCTTTCGACCTTTTCCAGAGCGCTTGGTTTGTTTGGACCAGGATGGCCACACCGGATGACAGTGACAGTGATTTACCGTACGAAGTATGCGATATTACGAATTGCGTCGCCATATATTACGAAAAGGATGCGCGAGCAGGAATGCCATCATTAGGAAAGAAAAGTTCTGAGCCCAGATTTCAAGTGAAGTGAAGACGCTGAAAGCTTTAAAAGAAACTGTCGAGTGTATTTACAGGCCATCTCTTAAATATGGGAATGAGCAATCTTTTTCTTCCACTGATACGTGGACAAAAGAAAACAAAGCAGTAAACCTTTTACGGAAAGAAACGTTATAATCATTCCTGCTTACTTATCTGCTACCCACTGAATTCTTTTGTGATCTTTTATATGATATCTATTTTTAAATAGTTTCTGTGTTAATAATTAAATTAATTATTAATTTAACAAATTAATAATTAAAGCAGAAACGTCTCTGAAAAGTGGGCGGGATTGGGATTTCCAGGCAAAAAAGGGCGGGATAGCGGGATTGACAGGAAAAATGGGCGGGAAAGTGGGATCTGAAAACCCTATTATGGACCCTCGATGCAGGTTCCTTCTGATAAATCTTACAGTAAAAGTAAGTAAAGTAAAACTTTATTTAGCCGCCGGGTTAGCCTTTGTGATAATGCTAGTAACATATAACGAATTTTAAACTTGATCGAGTTCCACTCCTAAATATTTATTTTGTTTGCGATGAATATTTATGGTGCATTTCTCCTTTGCGCGGGACCTCCTCCAACGTTTTTCTCTTTGGACTCTTTGAAGAACGCCGTCTGATTACTGCCTTTATTAGGAGCCTTTTATAGTAAGCGTCCACACAACACCGGAGCAATTTAAAAACACAACAAACACCGGTCGTTTTTTATATTTTTGTTTGAGGAAATCTCGCCCAGGGAAATCACGTGATTCTCCTGATCCTATAGTGTTCGAAAAGGTCCGTTTTGAAATGTTTTCCGTCCATACGAAACTCAAAGCCGGCGTTTTCAAATTCCTCCGGTTTGAAAAGCGGTTCGAAAAGCTCCTTTCTCATGACGGATTGCTCTGGACCGTAGGCCTAACCGTAGAAATAAAGCTGTATACGTTTTTAAATTCCTCCGGCGTGGTGTGAACGGAGTCTGGAGCAAACCACGATGTCAATGAGCACCACCAAACAAAAGGTTTAATGAGCAAAACAAAGGCTCTACAGGTGTGTTCAGTAAACCTTTTGTACATTTGATAGCCGTCCTTTGCAAAACAGTAAGGGAGTTTAAGAAAACCACGACGGCAACGGCAACGGGAACATCGCTAAACAATAGGTTTAATGAGCAGAACAATGGCTGTGGACGTGCGTTATAATTCTTGGTACATTTCTTTGCCGTCCCTTGCAAAACAACAACGTGAAATGACCAAATTCTGCGTTGTCCGGAGAACGTGAACGATAACGGCTAATTTTTTAAAATTGATCTTCCGAATTCAACGCTGTGTTCCATATTCAGTTTCGAGATAATTTTGACAGTGAGAAACAAACTAAATGACTTAAGGGTATCGCGAGAATCGGGTAGGGTAAAATATAAGTTCATTTTTTTAACGACGTTGTCCTCGCCGTCGCCGTCGTGGTTTCCTAAACTCCCTAAAAAGGCAAAATGACCGCGAACGCGGTGAGTCGAACTAATAATTTTTCGTATTTCCATTTAGAATTGAACGCCGTCATTGCATACTTAGTCTGAGCGAGATTTTAAAGCCACAGGCACCCTGGACAAATTCAATTTTACAAGGCGTTGTCCTCGGCGTTGCCGTCGCCATTGTCAAGATCCCTATATTTGCATCTCGGATGCTGGAAGGTCTACACACTTGTTTGACGTGGGGTCTGTCATCCTAAGTGGCTGCTTTGTGCTTTGCTCATGCTTTTTTATCCCAAGACCAATCGAACGCAGATGAGAGTATCGTGTAAAAACCGTAAAAAATCACATAAACTGCAACCCTTTTCCAAAGTTCTTTTAATTCAGCGATTAAGTTGTCGAGCGTTTCGGTAGGAACTTTCTCCCTCCTGCTGAAACAATCTCGTTTACGTTACTTCGCCGATGCAATACTTTTTCATCTTCCCCATTACTACACGGCAGTCGTTTACTTTTTCTTCCTCAGTGGCCATCGTCATCAATCGCGTGCTTGAACATGGCGAGTTGATAGGTCTTGACATTCGGGGCTTTCCCGCTCCAAACCAAGTAATTATAACGGTGTTTTTCTTTCCATAGCATGCAGTTCTCGAGGATCTCGCCACTTAATTGACCTCAAATCTAAATGTTGCAGGGACAACGATATCTGGTGGAATAACATTGAAAATTGTGATGCTTTAGGCGGCGAGGCACCGGAAGTTGTTTTCGCTCGTACGCATTCGTAGACGGTAGCCGTTGTCGACGAATTTGAACCACCCTTTCGCTGCAACGTGTAATATTAGATGGCAGAGAGAACCTTAAATGACCCTTACCAATCAAGTCTTAATCTGGCTACTATAACTCAAGATACACAAGGTGAACGCTTATGTTAATATACTGTAACTGTATGTATAGCATAAATTACAAAGCCGTTACAGAACATAAGCGTGCATATAAAGAATCCTTGGCAAATTAGCATATTATAGCCTTAAATTAAGGTATGTCGGCCATTTTAAATAATCAAATCCAGTCGGTGTCAGAAACTCGTTTGTCCCGTTTGGCTATGATGTCAGTGGTTTCTCATTGGCTCACAACCAAGCCTGTTGTTCTTTCGTTTTATAAGTGTGACACCACCCAGATGGTGGGGCGGCCAGTTAACTCCACCGCAATATACAGATCTCTCTTAATCTCTATTAAAACAACACCTCCTGGATATTTAACCAAGTATTCTTCCTCAACCACCCCCCTAAATATACCCCCAATATCCCCTCACGGCCTGCATTTCATTTTTCCCCTACATATACCCACAGAGCCTACATCTCATTAATCCACTACATAAACCCACAGTAGTATAGGACGCTTGTGTGGGCCGTAGCCAATCAGAAGGCCGTGCATATCATTAAAAAAGGCTCTCGACCAATCAGAGGGCCGGATTTGCTCATTAATATATTCATGAGTTAGGGGGTTATCAAAATATGCGTCTGCAGTGACGTCACAGGTCAGCAGTCTTTTGCATCCCAGGTCACGCGCGTGCCCAAATAAGGGCAACATGTCCAAATAAGGAGAAATATGAAATCGAGGTTGTGACGCGCATGTCCAAATAAGGCGATAGCCAATCCATGAGATCGAGGTTGTGACGTGCATGAAATCGAGGTTCGGATGGGAATAAAAGGGTTTGCGTGAGTGTCGAGTGAGTATTGTTGTTTTTGAGATCGGCGACTAGAAGATGTCTTCAGAGGAGAGCGAGACGAAGGTGGAGGTTTCTGAAGAGGAGAAGATAGAAGAACTTGCCGCGAGGGTGATGGATGCTGTTCATGACGGTATTCTTGGAAAGATAATGAAATGCGCCGTTTCTCACGCTATGGATGTCCTCCTGAAGAAAGAGGTGACGAAGCTGACGGATGAGGTGATGAGGTTCAGAAAAATGCTGTCTGAGAAGATGCTTGCTGACCAGTCCATCTCGTTTAAAGACCCTGTGTGTTTGGAGAAGTTGCCGGAGGGATTTGAGGACGGATGGGAAGCGTGGAAGAGCAGTTGGGACAACAGAGACGAGTTGGCGTACCGAGCATTTGTCAAACAAATTGTAAAAACACCAGAATCAGAGGAGTGAAAAAAACATTTTTATTCATGCCTGTAACACTAATAAAGATCCTTTAACGAGAGAATGTACATGGTTTGTTGCGTGATTTTTTCATCGTCTCTATAGGGAATAAAAAAGAAAAAATTTAATGCCCCGACCAGGAATCGAACCTGGGTCTTTGAGGCCACAACTCAACGTCTTAACCATTAGACCATCGAAGCGCTTACCTCTTTAGGACTTGGTTTTGGGGTTGTCATCGGGAGGCAGTCCGAAATTCACGGCTTTGCAATGAGGGCAGAGTCTTTCCGAGGGTTTCAACCGCTCAGTGTGGAGGGCTTTACAGGTTCCGTGAAAGAATTGGTCGCAACAGGGTGTCAGGAAGTAGTCTCTGATACTGTGTTTGAAAGTGTATCCTTCCTTGCACCATAGACATTGAGGGTTAGGAAATCGAGACATGGAGTCTGAAAATAGAACAAAAACAACTTTTTATTGGTCATTCCACTTATTACAGGGTGGGACGTGTGCACGGTCCTATTGACCGGCGCCCTCTTTTTCTTCGGGATATCAATCAATAAACGATTATTATAGTACTTTCAACCATTGTGATCAAGTAACGATGCGAACCATGATCGACGCGGAGGACAAATTACCCAACGTGTAAAAAAGAAATGTGAATTAAAAATGGGCGGGGCGAGGTTTCGATCCTCGGACCTCTGGGTTATGAGCCCAACGCGCTTCCACTGCGCCACCCTGCCTTTCTTAGAAACTGAAAAAATAATGTGAAATAAAAATCGGAGTGTGTTTTTTACAAAAACTGTGTCTGTCTTTTTCTTAGTTTGGGGTCTGTCCATTAATCAGTATGGCTTCGGCGACTCCTCGTGGGTATTCGTCGATCCATTGAAAGAACTTGCAGGTACGCTTGGGACACTTGAGATAGAGCCTGTCTGGGTTGGACTGGGAGTGGGAGGTGGCTAAGACCAGGGACTTGCTGCATAGACATCGGAAACGAGCCGGGTCGATGTTCCTGTAGCAGGGGTGGGTCTGTTCTTCGACGCGTCTCAGGTAAGTGCCCACCTCTTTGACGCCACAGGTCACATAACACTTGGTGTAGAATCTGGAAGAGGGGCATCGGTAATATTCCCAGGTACCACCGTCTGGGGTTCGCACGCTTCCGTATGTCAGGGGTACCATGCAACGTGGGCAGATGGAATCTTGTAGTTTCAGTTGGTTCAGGAACTGATCGGGGTCGAATTCCTCCAACACTTGGACTTCGGTGAATTCTCCTCGGTCGTCCACTTCAGGGGGTACTTCTACGAGGTCGTCTTTCTTGAATTTGTCGAGTCCCATGGCTTCCAGGACTTGCATGGTTCGAGGAGGTGAGTCTCTGATCACGGTCATGCGTCCGCCTTGAATGGCAGGTAGCTTTGAGTCTGTGAAGATAGAGAACGAGTTAGTATCCCAACAAGGTGTTTTCACGTCGCATGGTTTCTAGGATGTGAGTGGTTTTTCGCACGTTCTTGGGGGTCGGTCTTTGCCTTCGCTTGTCATGGTTACTTTTCATTTGGCTTTTGACTTCTTGGCGTTGGATCGAAAAGGCGCTCCAGGGTCGCGAGAAGCCTTTGAGAGGGACGGTGGTCCAACTGACCGAGTCCGGGGTGATTTCTTTGAAGAGGACGCGTTCGTTGAAACGGAGTCTGGCACGAGGTTTTTTGAATAACCATCTATCTAAAGTGGATTGTAGTTGTTTACCTCCTACTTCTCTTTCCACTCTCTTGGGTAAGAGCAGTTCCAGTTTCTTTTTGGACAATTTTTTCTTTTTCCTGACGGGTTCGACGTGTGAATCCATGACGACTTCTACTGAAAAGTGACTCGTGATGGAATGCGTTGTTCGACTTTATGGACGTTTTTGACCAATCAGTGACGTGTAGTGTGATGGGATCATGTGACGGTCTTCGTTCCGATTGGCGGGATCTGAAGTGGGCACGTGATCCGGGAAAGTACGGAGTGAAAGTGGATCCACGGCGCGGGTATAAAAGGATCCAGTTTGGACGCAGCGAATCATTCTCGACTTGCTCTTGACGCGGTGATGACCTGTAGGATTTTGGATGAGAGAGACGTGCAAGAGATCCTTGAAGATCTTAGACAACAGTTGAATCGAGCTTCTGACGTAGTGGATACAATCGAAAAAGAAGGCGAAAGACCGTTACACGCTAGGATAATTGAATTGGAATTACGTCTTGTCTCTCCTTTGTACTATAGGCTCCAGAGACACTTGATTGACTGGGGCGTTCGTAGTTGCTATCCTCATTTGTCGGGCTTGGAGATCACGAAGCGAGCGGATCGAGAAGGAAAGAAGTTTAACGAGTTTGTCTGAGGGGTGTCGAGATGACTTACTATAGCAACTCGAACCAGATTCGGGACCTCGTGGAACAGATCGTGGATCTGAAGGTACACACTTTAAGAGATCTCGACGCCATTCCAGATGCCAAGGTGGACCTGTACATTTTTGACAATCTCTTCGAACCGTCAGGTCGAGTACCCGATAGTCTGTGGTCTTTTGAGCTCTTGATGAGACGTCGTCCTGACTGGGGGTGGTACGATTTTGGAGATGATGAAGAAGAACGAACACGTGTTTTTGTTCTGTGGTGAGTGGTGTCGCGTGATGTACAGAAGTGGTAGTGGTCAATTCAAATTCATTCATTGTAGTGATCCCACCCTGGACGCCGAGCGTGCCTGTTTGATCGCCACGGATAATCTCACGTACATGATGAGCGATGCCATCCGTGATCTGTTTGAACCCTTGCGGTTCGCACGAGACCTGTCACGACGGGTGAGGGAGTCAGACCAGAGTCCCAGGGTGGAGGAGATGATGACTTTCAACAGGTGCACTAACAGGGAAACGTGTCTGAAGTTGGAAGAGTTGATCTACGATATCATGCGTCAGCGTGATCTGTGGAAGGATCGGTTTTTCTTCCGTGCCATCGAGGCCGCGGAGGATGACCTGTGTGGTGAGTGTAGAGAGAGTATGCGCCAAGCATTCTATGTGAAGGGGGACGAGGAGGAAGCCCTGAGGTGGAGACCCGGTAAATGTGATTGGAGAAATTGTAAATATTATGCCATGGATACCTTTGAGGAGGACTGTGATAATGAGTACGGTCAAGAATGTAAGAACACGGACTATGCTCATTACTTTTCAGATTCGGACTAAGTCTTTTTCGCCTTCTTTTTCGTTTATCCAATCAGAGTCGATTTTTACGTAAGAACCAATCAGGCACGACGTTTTTGTACATATAAGAAAGTGTGAATAAAAAATTGGGTTCAAATCATTATGTCTCATGCCTTGTGTTGGTTGATCTCGAGAGTGTGTGCGACCATGGCCGATCGATGGAGTTGGACCACCTTGTGTTCCAAGTGCGATAGAGTTTACGAGCGATACGGTCGGGGTGAACCCATCCCTGATAATGTCTGTGATTCGCCCTTGGAGGTGTTTGACTATACCGACGTCGAACCCAACGTGATGCGTTTTGTGGTTTATATCTTGTGGTTGAAACGGCAACCCGATTCATTTAAGAAGTATCTCGAGGTACGGGAGCAACGTTTCGAGTTGTGGAGACAGTGCGTGTACAAACTTTATCGACTATGAAGAAGAAAGGTCAAAAGAAGAAGCAAAAGCCGCTTTCGACCGGAAGGTTACTGGGACGGTATCGGGATCCTTCCAGACCCGGTAGTCTGGGCGGTCTGACGCGATTCGCCCAGGCCAATAAGATCTCAGTACGACGTGCTCGCGAGGTCCTGCAACGGGATTTGGGGTACACGTTGCACAAACCCAGACGTCGTCGTTTTCCCACGGTCCCGGTGGTGGTGTTCGGCATCGACGAGCAGTGGACGGCCGACCTGATCGAGGTGATCAATATTTCGAGGTACAATCGAGGGTATCGTTATCTCTTGACGGTGGTGGACGTGTTTTCCAAGCACGCCTGGGTCCAGCCCTTGAAGAGCAAGACGGGTAAAGCGGTGACGGAAGCCATGGCTAAGATCTTGAAAGGCGGTAGAAAACCCATCAATCTCCAGACGGACGACGGGAAGGAATTCTACAACAAGACGTTTCAGGATTTGATGAAGCAGAAAGGTATTCATCATTTTTCGACGCGCGGGGATACGAAATCCAGTGTAGTGGAACGGTTCAATCGGACCCTGAAAGAACGTATGTACCGATACTTCACCGTGAAGAATACGATGACGTATGTGCCCGTGTTACAAGATCTGGTCCGAGGGTACAATCGATCGTATCATCGCAGTATCAAGATGGCTCCCGATCAAGTGACTTTAGCCAATAGCGAGGACGTGTGGGAGACTCTTTACGGGAAGAAAAAAGGGAAAAAATCGAGACGACCTCCACTGAAAGTCGGGGATCGTGTGAGACTGAACAAGAAGTTCCGTCAATTCAAGAAAGGGTATTTACCCGGTTGGACCGAAGAGGTGTTTGTGATACGTCGAGTGCGTCCTGGGAAGGTCACCACGTACAAGGTGGAAGAATGGGACGGCACGGCGGTCGAGGGCACGTTTTACGCGCAAGATTTGCAAAAGGTGGACGTGAAAGACGACGATCTGTTTCGCATCGACAAGATCGTCAAACGAAAAGGGGATAAAGTCTTGGTGCGATGGAAAGGTTGGCCAGTCAAGTACGACAGTTGGGTGGATAAAAAGGGACTGTACGTGACCCAAAAGCCCAAGACGAAAAAATGAAAGACTTTTACGTGCAGTTGCTGAGCAATGCCAGCACGAGCGAGTTCACGGACAACAAGGCCCACAGTTTCAAGAACCGTCTGCCGTATCCGCTCCTGTTTGAATCCGACAAGGAATGGAAAGTGGGATTGGCGAGCGTGTCTTACCCGATTCCTCCGTCACGACCGCATCAAGTACCCGTCACTCAAGCGCACGACTTTGAAGACGACGACTACGTGTTCGGTATGGATTGGACCATTGAAACGTTCAGGTTGCAGGACGACGGGATTACGTGGCGTCCATATCGTTACCCCGTGACATTTTACGTCACCGGGAAGGAACTGAACAGTGTCCGACACAAGGTGACGAGCGGTAAATCTCTCATGCAATACCTCATCCATCGTTTTCACGAACGGCTGTATCATTACATGGATCGCGCCAACGAAAGTCTGCGAGCGCCGGACGGGAAAAAATACTACCCCGTGTTCCGATGGGAGGGGAACGATTTGATTATCGACAACACCGACACGTTCCTCGACGAGTCCGGAGACAGAAAACGTCCCAGAGTGTATTTTGGTACTAAACTGGTCAAGAAGTTGGGTTTGATTCGCGAGGAATCGTATTACTCCGTTCACTTGGACGTGAACATGATCAAGGTCTTTCCCAACGACAAAGTCCCGTCTGATTTCAAGAAAGACTGGACCAACCATGACAGCAATCGATCTCGTGAATTTTGGAATTTGGACAGTCACGGGACGTTACAGCTCAGTCCCTATTGCAACTGGCGCTTCAGTTACTTGGACGAGGAATACGCCAAGACCTACAATCGTGGAGTCGTCGTTCATCCGGACCTCCCTCCGCCTCGCAGTCCCATGTACCTGTATTCGAATGTGGGTCGTAGCACCATCACGGGGAATCGCGTGACGGATCTCTTGAGAGAAGTCCCCCACGACCCGACCAAGACGACGTACGAGCCGAATCAGATTCAATATAAACCCGTGCGCAGCAACGTTTTGGATATAGTGGAGGTGCAATTGGCCGAGAACGACGGACGATTGGTGGACTTTACATCGGGCGTGACGTCGGTGACATTACACTTCAAGTATGAATGAGTCTACCGACGACTTTTACGTGCAACTGATGAGCAATGCCAGCACGAGCGAGTTCCCGGACAACAAGGCCCACAGTTTCAAGAATCGTCTGCCGAACCCGTTGCAGTTAAGAGAGTCGGACTGGAAAGTGGGTATCAGCGACCTCTCGTTTCCGTCCGCGACGCGTAAGATGGACTTGAAAGATTCTCTTCTGTTTGAAATCTGGTGGATCGACATGGTGAACGCCTCCATAAACCTATACACGCAGGTCTCTTCAGCGACGCGAGAGGGCGATTTGGAGTTCACGCCTAGGACTGGTACTGAGTTACTGAACGCGATACGAGATCGATACTTGCGTAGGTTGAGATCTAGAACGGATGCCGACGTGACGATGTACAAGAAAAAGAGTAAACCCGACGATCCCACCGAATTGCTGTACACGGTCATGCATCGGGCCGAGCATGGAGAATGCGTCCTGGACAATTCGAGAACGTGCCTCAGCCTCCTGATCAATGGTAAACGCGTCTACCCGCAAATGAACATCGGCATCGAATTGGCCAAGAAGATGAAATGGGTGAAGATGGGAAGATTACAGAACGGACAACCGGGTTACGTCTTGGGACCCCACCTGAGGAAAGAATTTCCCACGGAAGTCGTACCCACGGCCACGGACTTGATCATAGGACAGAATGACGGGGACGAGACATTTTACAAGATCGACCCGGACACCTTACATTTGAGTTGTTTCATCAATTGGGTGTTCACGGACCTGGATCGCAGTTACGAGGAAGCGTTCGGTCACGAGCGTCGTTCCTTGTTCGTGTATTCGAATGTGGGACAGAGTATGGTGACGGGGAATCAAGTCACGGACCTGTTGAAACAGGTGCGTTACGATCCGGACGTGGTCGACCTTCAACCGAGACACATTCTATATCTACCGGTGCGCACGACCTTTTTGGACATTGTCGAGACGCAGGTATCTGAGAACGACGGACGACTGGTGGACTTTGCGTCGGGCGTGACCACGATCACGTTGCATTTCAAGAAAGGATGAGTGATTTTTACGTCAGCTTACCCAGTCACAGCAGTAAGAGCGAGTTCCCGGACAACAAACCGAACCATTTCAAGATCAGGTTACCGCACCCCTTACGCCTGAATGGAGACGGAGGCTGGAAAGTGGGATTGAGTAGCATCGCCATGCCGGATGCCCACGTGAGGTTGCCTTCCTTGACGCCGAACGATCCTGATAAAAAAGTCACCTTGGCCTTTTCCGCATGGAGACGCATAGAATCGACTAGCCACTACATGTATGGAGAAGCTTACTTCGATACGGAGGACCTCAAGAAGGTGATTCACAACGTGGACGGTGTTGGACTCATGAAATCCATGATCGCCTATTTCGATCGACAACGCGTCTTCAAGTACAACGGACCCAAATTAGGATCCAAATATGTCACGAGTGATGGGAAAAGAACCTACGTCAAGTTCAAGTGGGAAGGCGAAGACCTGGTCACGGACAACGAAAACATCTTACGTCCGATCAAAGACATGCCTGCATTACACATCAATGTCGACCTGGCTTGTAAAATGGGATGGCTCGAAAAGAACGCCAGCGGTTATAATCTGGGGCCTAACTTGCAGAGCGAATTCTTCAAAGATGAAATTCCCAACATTGGTGTCGTCGGGGACTTACACGACTCGGATGGATTACCTGTTTTTTGGACGGTCTCAACCTATTCAACGGGAAACAGTTATTTGAAACTCAGCATCTATTGCAATTGGCGTTTTCTGAACCTGAACAAGGCGTTCGAGGTGGTGGTGGGAAACAGGTCGCGCTCTTTGTTCGTCTACTCGGACGTGGCTAGAAGTGGCGTGGTGGGAAATCAGGTCACGGATTTACTGAGAGAGGTCAACTTGATCCGAAGAGGTGCGGGTGTCCAGTATTTCGAGCCTTACCACATTCAATATATTCCCGTGCGCAAAGACCTCATTGACATAATAGAAGTGCAAGTGGCTGAGACAACTGGAGAACTGACGACCTTTGGAGCTGGCAATACGATCGTGACGTTACACTTTAAGAAAGAATGATCGGTGGAACGCTGGTACGATTTCAGCCCGATAAAATAAAGCAATCCGGAGACGGATTCAGCATGGCTTGGAGAGGTGTCAAGAAACGCGGTCCCGGCATTCTACGAGACTTTATCACCGAGGCTGCCACGGAGGGTCTGAAAGGTTTAAATTCGGGCGGTAAGGGAGGAAAGCCCAATTGGAGAGGTGGACTCGCCGGGGTCAAGAGAGGAGCGACACGAGCCGTGAAACGTAAAGCGACGCAAGAGATCAAACGGGCGTTGGCGAAAAAAGTGAGAAAAGACCTCTTTGGAGTATGAATCCCATTTACTCGAGGCGCGTGAGACTTATTCCGATACGACGAACGTATAAAGGCGGATCGATCTTCCCGTCCCGATCAAAACGCCTGAACTATCGTTGGGTGCAGTCGGCCCTGAGACGGAGACGAAGACGACGACGTAGACGATGACGGACCTCGTGGCTCATGCCCGGTCGGCGGGGGTTCGTAACCCTCGCCTGAACATGTTCAGTACCCCTCCCACGGATGTCAGCATGTCGTCTCGACGGTTGGTGAGAATCAACCCGTTCAATACGGGGATCAACCCCGTGACCTTCCAAGTCGATCCTCAAGAAGACTTTATCGACTTGAACGAGAGTTTCTTCGAAGTGGAATTGACTGTCAAGAAAAGTAACAACACGAATCTGCTGACAGCGGATGTCATGGGACTCGCCAATAATCTGGCCCACACCCTCTTCAAACAGATCAATGTGAGATTGAATGGGACTCTCATCAGCCCCCAGACGGATACTTACCACCTCAAAGCCTACATCGAGACCCTGTTGAACCACGACCGAGACGACGGTGAATCGATCCTGACACCCAGCGGATGGTACAACTGTCTCGGTGTACCCGACGACGGAGATGCCGATGAATTGACCGCCAATATGTTGGATTTTGGTACTCCTCATGCTCATTATACTGCCTTACCCCAAGATCTCAAGAATGTGGTCCAGGGACGAGCCCAGTTTCTAGATGGAGAAGCCGTGACTTTGAGGTTCAAACCTTTCCTGGAAGTGTTTCATCTCAGCAAATTACTGTTACCTGGCGTGCAGATCCAGATCGACATGTACTTCAATGCCCCAGCCCTGTGGACCATCCGATGGGACGGTGCTAGTACTCTCAGACTGACTGAAGCCGACGTGAAAGTGAGATTGTTCCTGTCTCAAGTGAGAGTGACTCCCTCGGTGTACCGAGAGATCATGACCAGCCTGAAAGGTGGAAGAGTGGCCACTTACCCCACGGTGAGAGGTGAAATTCGCACTTACTCGCATCCCAACGACAATCGTCATTTCGAGTGCAGCAATCCTTTCCACAGTAAGCTACCTAATAGACTAGTGGTGTTGTTGATGAAACAAACTGCCTTCAACGGAACTGTGACGATCAATCCGTTCAATTTTGGAAAATTCAATCTGGCTTCCATCAAACAATTGGTGAGAGGTGAAGAGTACCCCTACGAGACCTTGGAGCTCGATCACGCTGGGGACAGTAAAGATCAGAGAGGTTACTACAGATTCCTCCAAGCCTCAGGAGCGTTGTGCAGGGGAAAAGGAAACATGGTCCGGAAAGTGGATTGGGGAGACGGCAAGAGATGCAACATGTTTGTATTTGACAACACGGCCAATGGATGTTTGGACAGTCCAGTGTTGAACCCCAAGCAAGAAGGTGAACTGCGTCTGGTGATCGATTTTGGAGCCAATCCGGGAGAAAACCTGACCATTTTGTTGTACGGCGAATTCGAGAATTTGCTGGAGATCAACGAGAACCGAGTCGTCATCTACGACGTGTACCAATGAGAAGAAAAAATGGAGAAAGTAGCCTTGAATAATATACAATTGGATCATTTGGCCCGGACGAATCCGTCCCTACGCTGTGTCTTTTACGGCACGGTCCCTTGCGATCGGCTTCCCAGGACAGTCCCTCAAGAAGGACCGACCGCTTACATCGTGAACACGGACCCTCACGATAAACCGGGCGTGCATTGGATCGCTTTGTGGGCCGACAAGAACAAGTGCGAGATCCTGGACAGTTACGGTCTACCGTTGGACGCGTACGGAACCGCCGAACCGATCCAAGCATGGTTGGATCGTCATTTCAAGTACCAGATTCACAACGGCAAGAGTCTGCAGTCCCTGTTCAGCCAGAGTTGCGGCGGTTACGCCCTGATGTTCCTGATCGACCGAGCCGAAGGTCGGGACATGAACGAGTTCTTGAATCGTTTTAAGAAAAACGAGTTTGTGGAGAACGATCGTAAAGTAGGACACATGGTAGAACGTCTGATCGTGGACGAGTTGGCCTGGCGCAAGATTTGTAAAACCCCGTGTCACCAGGACACGCGCGGTTCCTCCCGAGGAGTGCGTCATTTGTTATAAAGTAAGCTGTTCGAAATAAAAGAGGTTCATTTTTGAAAAAGAGGTTGTGTGGTAGTCATGGCTCTTCAGTTTCAAGGGCATAGACATTTGGACGACGTGATAGCCAGGTTAGAAAAACGCTATGGAAAAGCGGGTGGAAAGACGCCTCAACCCAGTGAGGCTCATTTCAAGAAAAACCAACCGCCAAAACGACAACTCAATCTGAAAATACTTCAACCCGCCAGAAGACAAGTGTCTTTTCAACCGCCGTCCGTCCTGGACACCGGTGCATTACCGGCGACGGTGACCACGCGTAGGAAACGCAAGAGAGCCGCCCCTGCCATGCCGAAGCTTTCCGAGAAGGAAGATAGGAAAAGAAGAATGAAAAAGAGGCATTGGTACGAGGACAAGTTCGGAGACTTGAGTAAATTCGCCAAGAAAAAACCTCGAAAAAAGAGATCGGCACCTGCCAAGAAAAAAGGACGTCCCAAGAGAGCCGCTGCCAAGAGGGCCATGGCCAAGATCAGGAGTCGGGCTAAGAAAAAACCCATCTGTTTCAATCGTAAGGTCACCCTATTGGGTCTGTTGAAACGCATCCCGGCCGTCAAGACCCCATTGGCCAAGTTGTTCAGATAAAAACGGAACGTCTCGAGACCCTGGACCATTTCATGATCATGGAACGACGCAAAGCGTTTCAATTTCACACGCCGTCGAGTTTGTTGATAGCGGGTCCGTCGGGGTGCGGCAAGACGGTGTTCACCACCAAACTGCTCTTGGAGAACGGCGACTTGTTCCAACAGACACCGAAGAGTATTCATTACTGCTACGGATCGTGGCAAGACGGTTTCCAAAAGCTCAAGAAGGGTGGAGTCAAGTTTTACGAAGGCATCCCCGACAGCGAACAGTTACCCCGATGGTTTCCTGGAGGGGGTGTGTTGGTCCTGGACGATCTGATGGACGAGGGTGGTAACGACAAGCGCGTGTTGGATCTCTTCACCAAACATTCGCATCATCGGAACATCACGGTGATTTACTTGTGTCAGGATCTATTCCCCAACGGAAAATTCGCCAAGACCATTTCCAGAAACGCGCATTACATCGCAGCCTTCAAGAACCCTCGGGATCAGTTGGGGATACGAAATTTACTTCTGCAATCGTTTCCCACGCAATGGCAGGAGGTGTTGGACACGTTTCGCAAGGTCACCGATCGACCTTACGGTTACATGCTATTGGATCTTCATCCAGCCAGTCAGGACGATCAACGTGTCCTCAGTCACGTATTAAAAGACGAAGGATTCGTCCGATGCCATCAGTTTGCAACCCCATCATGTTGAGGAGCGAGGTCGAGTGGTTTCCGCTATTCATTCACCTGTGTAAAAACAGGCTCAAATACATCATGAACCCCCACGAGCTGGACTACGAACCGATGAGACAGGTCACGGAATGCGAGAGTTACCGTCAAGTACGGTCCATCATCAACGCATATAACGGTGAAGGTTTCGATTATTTGGTTCATAAACAACGAGAACTCGCCGAGAAGAAGATAGAAAGAGAAAGGTACATGGATAAAAATGAGCTCTTATGGTAGTGACGATTTCAACTTCTCGGCTCTGGAAGATTATTCGCCTTGGGGGACACCGAATCGGACGAGTACTCCGATTCCGCCTGCCGCGGGTGTGGGTACGAGTCTGCACACGCCTCCTTCACCGCGATCGTCACTGGCAACACCGCCCCTGCCCAATGTCTCGCCCGTCGGAGTGGGCACCGCTGGCTCGGGTGCACCGCAGACCAACGTCACGGTGGGTGTCGGCAGTGCTGGATCGGTGTCGCGCGCCAATGTCACGGCAGGTGTTGGGGCACCACGAATAACAATGTCCACCCCTTTGGCACGAGCCGTTCGAGGAGGGAAACGACCGAGACGCGTCCCACGTCAAAACACACCGACGTCCTCCAGTGATTCCGGCAGCCGCAGACGAAGTAGCGCTAGTGGTAGCGGCGGTGGAAGAGGCAGAGGCAGAGGCAGAGGCAGAGGCGGAGGCAGAGGCGGAGGCGGAGGCGGAGGCGGAGGCGGAGGCGGAGGCGGAGGCGGAGGCGGAGGAAGTGGTAGTGACTCCACACCGCCTTCGTCGATTCGATCGGGTCGAGGAGGAGGAAGAAGAAGGAGGCGAGGAGACCGTGTTCTCGACCAAGCCCAGATGCAGCAACAATTGGAAGAGATTTTGCGCCAACAACAACAGACGGCCGCGGGTCGTCGCATTGCGGGCATCACGACCACCAACACGATTACGACCACCTATAAAAACGGACAACGTCCTACCGTCACACGCAATTCGACCAGTGTACGCAACTGAGAACAACAACAACAACCATGAGAAGACGCCGTCGTCGACCGAAAAGGAGAAAGCAATGGGGCGGTGCTCTTGCGAATGCCCTGTCTGCGATGTTACCCATTGGTAAAGGGGCCGCCTTGGGATTGGCCAAAGCGTTGGGTGGTCGCGCCGTGAAAACAGGCATCCGAGCTGGAACCACCGCTGCCATTGGTGGTGTGGGAGTAGGCGTGGGTCGAGGGATCCGAAGACTTGTGAGACTTAAGAAAAGACGACCCCCTCGCCGATGAAAAACCATTCGAATCAAGATGTTGAGGAGTGAAGTCGAGTGGTTCCCCTACTTTTTGCATCTATGTCGATGCTCACGCTCTTACTGGGATGCGACCAGCATGGATCACGAAGACATGAAACGCATCGCGGACGAGTGCGACAGTTACCGACAGGTCCAGGACATCCTGAACCAATCCGTAGAAACCGCCTTCAAGGACGAGATCTGGGAATACAAGCAACAAGCTAAAAGGATCGAACGTCCCGACAGAAAGTCAGACTACGTTTGGCACTGGTTGGAAAAGAGTCATGAGTACTTCTGTCTGTTTATTGGATGAACCTTTCAACACCGTAGTGGATTTGGATTCCCTGAAACGTTTGGACGTCTTGTACGCTTTCTACCACAAGTATTGGTGGTGTCGAAGGCAGATGTTCGGTTACTACAAATTGTGCAACGCCATTCTCAACGGACTGGCCTTACTGACGGTGGCCGTGAGTATCGTCTTGGGATCCGTGTGGAAAGACGGGTACACGGTGGTAGGATTGACGGCTTTCGCCACCTTACTGAAAGGATGGAACGATTTCAAGAAGTATTCGTTCAAGATGGACATGGCCCAATTCGCTTACACGACGTACGAAAAGACGTTGACTGAACTCAGGAACTACGCTTTGGGTGGCGTGGAGGAATTGGATGGGTTTTTAACCAAGATGCAAACGTTGGACGACGTGGTGACGGATTTTACATCTCCCACGTACGACCGATACGTTCGAGACTACGCCCTACGATTTAGGCACGTGCCGCTATAAAAAATGACATCGCGGCCAACCTCTTCATTCAGAACCAACATGCCCAAGAGGTCGAGGAGAAAGAAAGCGTCTTCGAGAAGGCGTAAAACCGCTAAAACCACTAAAAGAAGACGGTACCAAAGGGGAGAAGGGATCGGCACTGTGGTGGCGGGTTTACCCAAGGCGGCTTGGGGTATCACCAAAGGCATCGAAAGCCTGAGAGCCAAACAAGAAGCTAAACATACCAAAAGGATGTTGGAACGGATGAGACGAGGCGAAAAGTGGGATAGCAGTGGCGAATCGTTCCGATGCTCCATCATGTGAAAAAATAAAAGGACGAGGATCGGCGTCGTACACCTCACTCGTCACCATGACAGCACGGAGGAGGAGGAGACGAAGAAGGAGACAGAAAGGGGGTGATTTGGCGAGTATGATGAGAGCCGCGGGTATGGGTGCTCTGGCTGGACCCTTCGGTTTAATGGACAAACATATCCATAAGAACAGGGGAAAGATCGAAGGAGTCTTACGCAGGATACCCTTTCAAACGGCCTTCAGGCGTCGAGGAAAGCGATAAAAAGAGTACACCAATCCGCTCGTACGCATAAGTCCACGATGAAGCGGTTACGACGACAACGTCCTTTCCTGACGCGCGTCCTGAAAGAAGCCAATCGAAACAAACGTCAACGGATGTTGCAATTCGCCGACAAAGATCAGATCAACGCCATCAGCGAGATGGTTCTCAATTTGCTGAAAAAGAGGATCCCCATCAACGCAACGACTTATGGGAAACTGAAAAGACATAAAAACGTTTTGCGAGAAGTGGGTAGACGCAAAAACTCCCTCAAGCGTCGAAGAGAACATCTCCTCACCCAAAACGGAGCGGGGTTCTGGAGCGGTTTGCACGGTTGTTTCAAAGCATGTTGTGTACGGTGAAAGGACGCAGTGAGGACGGTTACCCGCTGGAGGGGATCGACGTCATACCCAATTTCCCACCGAGAGAAGACGAGTCCCACAATACCATTCCTAAACTCGTGCAGTTGTTGCAAGACGCCAATCGTCGCGAAGCCCGATGGAAAGACTCGTACGAGTACTTGAACAAGAGGTACCACGACCTGTATCAAGAATACATGGCTTTAAAGTTCGGTGACTTCTGCCAAACCTGTCAAACGAAACGAGATACCACGCCGCCCGGTGGGTGCATCGAGTTGTGCAGGGAGTGCGGTAAAGGCAAGCGAACCGTTCGAAGTCTCGAACTCGAGTTGGAAAAGAAAGACGAATCCATACGGTACTGGCAAGACTGTTACGAGACGGCCTTGAGAGAATTGTCCGAGTTTCCTGACACGACCTTGAGTCAGAAGGTATGAACGAAGTCATGATGGTGCCCGTTCAAGAATTCAATCGTCTGCAAGATTATTACAAGGGGAAGATCAGCCAGAATGCCTTGTTGAACAAAGCCGGACGTCTGGCCGCCGAAGAACATCTCATCCTGAACGACAAACGCATCCCCGACAGCATGGCCGTTAAGATGACCAAACCCATCGCCTCCGAGGAAGGGAAACTGGTGAAACGTATACGGACGGGTAAAAGCGGTCCCATCTCGTACCAGGGAACGACAGAACCCGAAGGCATGGTCGACGCACCCGTCGAAACTCTGTTGAAACAGATCCTCAAGGGAGTCAACCAACCAGCCGCAGCCCCTGTGATCATCCCGCCACAACCCCTTTCTACGACAGGACTGAAAAAGGAGCTGAAAACCCCCATACCCTCCACGTCAGGTTTTAAAAAGGAGAAGAAAACCCCCAAACCTACCATTCCACCCAAACCAGTCACGCTAGGTAAAACTCCCCTATCGTCCAAGAAAAAAGCACCCATCTCCGATAGAGCCAGACGCGTACTGAAATCACTCGGTATCGACTACGACGACGGTGGTTACAGTCCCAAAGGCAAGGCAAAGAAGTACAAGAAGGTCAAACCGTCAGCCGCAGAAAAGTTACAAGCAGGGTGGGAAGATTTCGAAGACCCCTGGAGAAGGGGACTGGACTATGACTCGGATTAAGAAGAGGAAAAAGGCACCTCCACCCCCGAGGAGAAGTACCCGACGTCGCCGTCGCCAACGAGGGTATGGGATCGACATCCAAAAATGGTTGGCCAAGACTGGGATCGAGTTTCATTGGCCCGGTTATCAGTACATGGGACCTGGTACCAAACTGAAGAAACGTCTGGCGCGTGGAGACCCCGGGATCAACCGTCTGGACCGACTGGCCAAACAACACGACATTGACTATTCCAGGGCCAAGAACTTACAGGACAAATGGAACGCCGACACCAAGATGATCCAGGCCATCGACAAATTACCCGGACGTAAAACCATGACAGAACGCATTGTTAAGAAAATCATGCAAACCAAGAAACGTTGGAAATTGTAAAACCTTTTATTGTT
The DNA here is from genome assembly GCF_964199315.1 of Orbicella franksi. Lineage (NCBI taxonomy): Eukaryota > Metazoa > Cnidaria > Anthozoa > Scleractinia > Merulinidae > Orbicella > Orbicella franksi. The sequence continues at coordinate 29,720,876 of NC_138154.1, forward strand.
GTTGTAATTAAAGTTACACACGCTTTGTTGTTTTTCAAAAAAAGAGTCTCTTTTTTCTTTAAGACGAAAATAAATAATGTTCCAATTGATCCATAAGTTCGACGGTGACTGAGAAATGGCAACGGTTCTGTTCTACTGTATCCTCGCGTTCAAACTGCGCGAACCAGCGTCCCATGTTATGAAGCATGGATGACATCTCGTCAAGCTCACTAGCTATTTCCACGATCATCTTTTCCATTTCTTGTTCTTTTCGTACTCGTTTCACTCGGTTTTCTTCTGCGACTCTCCTGTTTTTCCTGATTTCCGAAAGTCTCCGTTTTACAGGATCCTTGGGTTCCGCTAACATGCGTTCTAACTCTGCTACCAACCCTTCATCAGGCTCAGAGTCAGAGTCAGAGGAGGAGGAATAAGACAACCGCCTCCCACGGCATTGCGGTGGGGGTAATGCCTGTGGTGCTGCAGTGGTATTGGTGGTCGTGCTCTTAGCGGCGGTGGTCGTGCTCTTAGCGGCTGTGGGGGAAATAAGACACCACCCTCCCACGGCGTTGCGGTGGGGGTAATGCCAGTGGTGCTGCAGTGGTAATGGTGGTACTAGTGTTGGTTAGTGGTAGTGTTGCAGTGGTAATGGTGGTACTGGTGTTGGTTGATGGTAGTGTTCCCCTGAAATCCCTCAGCTCAACCCGACCTCCAAACAAACCCCGAAGAATTTCATCCGGATCGTAATCATGCTCTTCCCACTGTCGTGTTGCAGTGGTAGTGCTCTTAGCGGCGGTGGTCGTGGTGTTGGTTGGTGGTAGTGTTCCCCTGAAATCCCTCAGCTCAACCCGAACTCCCAACAAACCCCGAAGAATTTCATCCGGATCGTAATCATGCTCTTCCCACTGTCGTGTTGCAGGTAAACGGGAGCGACGTTTGCGTTCCCTATAACGATTCAACGCGTCGCGCACCATGTCACGCATCTTGTACCGTGCACGATACCGTCTTTTCTGCTCGCGAACTTTCTCCGGATTTCTTTTCTTCCACTCTCGCACGAACTCTCTTCTTCTCACTCTCTGTCGTTTCAATGCTTCAGCGGAGCGGGCAGGCATGGTCTTCCGTAATGGACGCTCATACAAGTTCTAAAATGGGCGTGGAGAATAATCGTGCTCTATCTATCTACTATATCTCTCTATATCTCTATATCTCTATATATCTCTATATCTCTATATCTCTATATCTACTATATCTACTATATCTACTATATCTCATTTAAAAGAGCATAAAAAATACTCTCTAGAAAAAAAAAAGTTTTCCTTCATGGAAGCTAATAGTAATTTTTAAACAATTTAAATAAATTAAACTTCACAAAAAAAAAAAATCTCGCAAAAAAAAAATCACGCAAAAAAATCTCGCAAAAAAAAAAAAAAAAAAAAATCTCGCAAAAAAAAAAAAAAAAAATCTCGCAAAAAAAAAAAAAAAAAAAAATCTCGCAAAAAAAAAAAAAAAAAAAAAAAAAAAATCTCGCAAAAAAAAAATCTCGCAAAAAAAAAATCTCGCAAAAAAAAAATCTCGCAAAAAAAAATCTCGCAAAAAAAAAAATCTCGCAAAAAAAAAAAAAAAAAATCTCGCAAAAAAAAAAAAAAAAAAAAAAAAAAAAAAAAAATCTCGCAAAAAACAAAAAAAAAAAAAAAAATCTCGCAAAAAAAAAAAAAAAAAAAAAAAAAAAAAAAAATCTCGCAAAAAAAAAAAAACCCAGGGGGTAAGCCATCAAAATTTGCATTAATACTACAATATTTCTTTCAAAAGATTAAGCAAGCTATGGTGGCCGAGTGGTTTAAGGCGCTGGGCTGCAAATCCAGTGGGAATGTTATCCTGCGCAGGTTCTAATCCTGCATGCAGTGATTACACTTTAAAAAAAAAATCTCGCAAAAAAAAAAAAAAAAATACCACGTGACCCACTTTTTCCCATACATTCTTTTAAATTGTAAAATCCAAGATGGCCGCTTTGCTTTCAAGATGGCGGCGCCCATGGGTATGACGTCACGCATTTTCGCGCATGCGTAGATAAGGTGTAATCACGTGCATGTCCAAATAGGGCACTAGCCAATGCATGAAATCGAGACCAAGTCACGTGTTACCACCGACCCAGGGGATAGGTGGATATACCCCACACTCGGTCGGAGACTGGACACCATTATACCGTGTGTATAAAAAAAATCGAGTCGAACCGTTCGAGTCACTCTGAGTTTTGAACTTGTATCGAGCGCTGGAAAGAAGAAACCATGGCACAGGAGCTGACCGACGAGGAGATGAACCAACAGATGGATCAACATGAATCAGTGACCGATGAAGAGATGAACCAACTTATGGATCAATATGAAGCAGTGAGTATGACGTGTACCCTATGTAAGAAAGTCATCTTTAGAACTCTAACCCTAATCTTTTTCATAGAGTTACTGGGATTGGCTACCGGAAGAACTAAAGTGTTACGTACTTGACTTAGCAACTTGGCAACACATACGCGATAGAAGGAAAAATTATCAAATGAGAAACCTTCACAGAGAAATCTCGAAATATAACCAACTGAAAAGACAATGGTTTTACGGGCACATAGAACTACGACCGTCTAAAAGCTGCACAAACTTCTGTAATTGTCGCGTGGATCCTGGATTATATGGATATTGGGACGTGGATTATGTAATACATGGACATTGTATGGCGGATTATGAAATATATGGACATTGTACCAACAAGCGTGGCGAGAAAAGGAGTTTCTATCTAGGAAGTAGTTTCAGGAACGCATTAGACAACTTAAAAAAATCAACCCGCGAAGTTGTCCGCTTCTTTTCGGAGACCCGACAATAAAAACTACCTAATTAAAAAACGTTGTGTTTGTTGTCTTTTTACAGAACAGACGGACCTACGACGAAGCCTTCCCCTTCGACGACGACAATGACGACCGAGCGATGCTCCAAACCGGAGGTGGTGCAAGACCACCTCTAGAATTCGAATTAAGACCCATAGGCGCTCGACGTAACTGGAGAAACGTCCTCAACAAACAACGATTCGAAGCCACGCTCAGACAACACAGAGACGTGACTCGCGAGGAGAATCTAGGTCAAGAATTGACTCGGGCCCTTCAACGATCCATCGAGCAACAAATCGCTCAGGATCCTACCCTGACACCCAACTCCACGGTCCATTTCACCATGCAGTCCCGTGCCTTCACGCACGCCTTTCAGTCCACCACCTTCACCGTGCGAGAATTCGAAGAAGGGAGTGAAAGACTAACCACTTATCTCCAGTCTCTCGCGGCCAAACTCAACTCCAACGAAGAATTCACCCCCGACGACACGTTTACCATGGAAACCACTTTCATACGTACCCCGGGTCGTGGCAGCGGGAACGGAAAACGATACAGGCCGAGTTGCGCCGCCGTGCGGGGAATCGTCAAACGGTCGCGCGTGACCATCCGAAACAAAGACACTCTCTGCTGCGCCCGAGCCATTGTCACCATGAAAGCCTGGGTAGACGCGAACGAGAATTCGCGTGACCAAGATTACCACAATCTCAAACAGGGGCGACCCGTCCAAGAGCGATTGGCCAAAGACCTCCACCGTCGAGCCAACGTTCCCGAAGGACCTTGCGGCATTCCCGAACTGCAACAATTTCAAAAAGCGTTACCTGGTTACCAGCTCAAAGTCATGTCCATCGACCCACCCCACATGATCATCTACGCGGGACCCGAACCCTCGGATAAGATCATTCGTCTCATCAAAGAAGGCGATCACTACGACGGATGTAATTCGTTTAAGGGATTCCTCGGCAAATCCTACTTCTGCGACGAATGCAATCGAGGCTACGATCACGACGACTTTCGTCATCATCCCTGCCTCGGTCAATGGTGCACCGCCTGCAAACGAAAAGACTGCCCCGATTTCATCGAGAAAAAACGACCCCTAGCGCCAGGCAAGTTTCCCGAACCCGCCAAGATCTGCCAATCGTGTCACAGACAATTCTTCGGAGACCGATGCTACGACGCTCACTCGCAAGTCCAGAGTCACAGCAAACACTCCATCTGCAACACTCACAAAAAGTGTGAGAAGTGTTGTCACGTCTACGAGCTTAAACGCAAGAACAAGCGAGGAGGGCGTCCCCGTGGTCACAAGTGCGGATGGGGCGAATGCAACATCTGTGAAAAACAAGTCTATCTGGAGACGCACCGTTGTTACATCCAACGCCTCCCCGAAGACGAAGACGAGCCCAAAAAGATACACGTGTCGCGCGACAAAGTCAACGGGCGACCCTTCGAAGAACCCGGACCCGACGATCCAGACACGCGAGTCTTGGTAGACAGAGATCCGCCCCTTCAAGTGTACTGTGACTACGAAGCCATCACCGACGCCGAAGGGAATCAGACACCCATTCTACTCTGCCTGGAAGACGACGAAAATGAGATATGCTACTCCTTCTACGGCCCCAACTGCACCGCCGACATGTTCGAACACCTCGAATCCCTCGCCGTCGACCAGGACAATGGCGAACGGAACGTCATCGTCCTCTTTCACAATCTCAAAGGCTACGACGGGATGTTCATCCTGCAACACTGTTACGCCACCCATCGAGAAGTCACCGACCCAATCACCGTCGGCACCAAGATACTGTCCCTAAAATCCGACAGATTGACTTTCAAAGATTCCCTCTGCTTTCTCCCGTTCCCGCTGGCCAACTTTCCCGCCACCTTCGGAATCACAGAACTGCGTAAAGGATTCTTCCCGCACAAATTCAACACTCTAGAAAATCAAGAGTACGAAGGTCCCATGCCACCGCGAGACATGTACGATCCCGACGGCATGTCCGCCAAAAAGAAAGCCGAGTTCGAACAGTGGTACCAAGAGAAAGTCGACAACGACTACCATTTCGTACTAAGGGAAGAAATGGAAGCCTACTGCGAGTCGGACGTCAAACTCCTCAAAGCAGGCTGTCAAAAGTTCCGGCAAGAATTCAAACAAAAAGCCGACTTTGACCCCATGGAGAAATGCATCACCATCGCCTCCGCCTGCAACCGATTCTGGCGCAAGAAACTCGTCCCGCCCAACACCATTGCCTCCAGACCCCCGCGAGGATGGCACGGCGCCCGATCCAATCAGTCCGTCGAAGCCCTGAAATGGCTAGCCTGGCAAGAACACTCGTTGCAACGCACGGGTCAAGGTGATCGTATCCTCACGGTACGAAACGGAGGTGAAGTACGACTAGCCAATCAGCTCGTGGACGGATACGATCCGACCACTCGAACCGTCTACGAATTCCACGGATGTCTATGGCACGGGTGTCCTCGCTGTTTCCCGACCCATCGAGACCGATATCCCATCTGTCACGCCGATCGCACCATGCAGGAAGTCTACGAGGCCACACTCCGCAAACACAACCTTCTCAGTCGCCAAGGTTACCAGCTCTGCGTCAAGTGGGAATGCGACTGGGCCCTAGAAGTCAAAACCGACCCTGATCTACGTCGGTTCCTAGACACGTTCGAAATCGTCAAACCGCTCGAACCCAGAGAAGCTTTCTTCGGAGGACGCACGAACGCCGTCAAACTACATCACGTGGCCGACGTGGCTCAAGGAGAGAAAATCAAGTACATCGACGTGACGTCGCTCTACCCCTGGGTCAACAAGGGAAGCAAATACCCCATAGGACACCCACAAGTCATCGTCAACCCCGACGACCAAGACATCCATCACTACTTCGGTATGGCCAAAGTGGACATACTACCACCTCACGAACTTTACCATCCCGTTCTACCTTTTCGGCACAGGGGTAAACTCACCTTCCCACTCTGCCGATCGTGCGTGGAACACGAAATGAACAAACCCCTCCTTGAGAAATCACATCGATGCTCTCACACGACCGAGCAACGCACGCTACGAGGGACCTGGTGCACCCCCGAAATCGAGAAAGCCGTTGCCATGGGATACACGCTCATCAAGATCCACGAAGTCCACCATTTCCCGGAAAGACAACGTCGTACAGGACTCTTCGCCGATTACGTGAACACCTGGCTAAAAATCAAACAGGAATCCGCCGGCTACCCCCACTGGTGTCACACCCCCCAAGACAAGACACAGTACGTGCAACAATACCACCAGAAAGAAGGCATCGCTCTCGATCCGGCCATGATCCAAAAAAACCCCGGACGCAAAGCCACCGCCAAACTCATGCTCAACTCTTTCTGGGGCAAGTTCGGCGAAAACCTACCCAAACCCACCACCGAAGTCGTCTACACTGCAGCACAACTCTTCGAACTCGTTTCCAATCACTTCAACGACATAAAACAAGTCAGAATCGCCCACGACGAAGCCCTAGAGGTCGTCTACACCGAACTCAAAGACAATCAACCCGACAACGGACGAATCAACATCTTCGTCGCCGCTTTCACCACCTGTTGGGCTCGACTCAAATTATACAGCTACCTGGAACAATTAAAACAACAAGTCCTCTACTTTGACACCGATTCCGTCATCTACTCGCACAAACCAGGTCAAGCCGATGTCCCGCTAGGCGATTACCTCGGAGAGATGACCAACGAGCTCGACGACGGCGACTTCATTACCACTTTCACCTCCGCTGGACCCAAGAATTACGGGTACAAAACCCACCAAGGCAAAGTCTGCTGCAAAGTCCGAGGCTTCTCCCTCAATGTACGAGGAGCCCAACAACTCAATTACGACGTCATGGAACAAAATCTACTCGACGAACTCACACAACCTCTCGAGGACGGTGGACGACGCAACATCCCCGTCGTTAACCCCAACTTCTTCTACAGAAACCCAGCCACCAAACATCTCAAGGTCATCACACGCACCAAACACTACGGACTCGTCTTCGACAAACGCGTCGTAGACACGAACACTTTCATGTCGTTTCCATACGGATACACACCATTGTAATTTTTTTACTTCCTGTAAAATCAATAAAAAATCATCTTTGAAAACTCATTTCCTGTCTATCGCCTTATTTGGGCACGCGCGTGACCTGGGATGCAAAAGACTGCTGACCTGTGACGTCACTGCAGACGCATATTTTGATAACCCCCTAACTCATGAATATATTAATGAGCAAATCCGGCCCTCTGATTGGTCGAGAGCCTTTTTTAATGATATGCACGGCCTTCTGATTGGCTACGGCCCACACAAGCGTCCTATACTACTACCCACAAGGCCTACATCTCATTAACCCTCCACATATACCTACACTGCCTACATTTCATTAGTCCGTCAAATTTACCTACGCAGCCTACATCTCATTAATCCCTCACATATACCTACACAGCCTACATCTCATTAATCCCCAACATATACCTACACACCATACATTTCATTAATCTCTCGCATATACCTACACTGCCTACATCTCATCAATCACTCACGTATACCTACACAGCCTACATCTCATTAATCCCCCACATATACCTACACAGACTGCATCTCATTAATCCCCCACATATACCTATACAGACTGCATCTCATTAATCCCCCACATATACCTACACAGACTGCATCTCATTAATGCCCCACATATACCTACACAGCCTACATCTCATTAATCCCCCACATATACCTGTACAGACTGCATCTCATTAATCTCCCACATATACCTACACAGCCTACATCTCATTAATCCCCCACATATACCTACACAGACTGCATCTCATTAATCCCCCACATATACCTATACAGACTGCATCTCATTAATCCTCCACATATACCTACACAGACTGCATCTCATTAATCCCCCACATATACCTACACAGCCTACATCTCATTAATCCCCCACATATACCTATACAGACTGCATCTCATTAATCCCCCACATATACCTACACAGCCTACATCTCATTAATCCCCCACATATACCTACACAGCCTACATCTCATTAATCCCCCACATATACCTACACAGCCTACATCTCATTAATCCCCCACATATATCTACAAAGCCTACATCTCATTAATCCCCCACATATACCTACACAGACTGCATCTCATTAATCCCCCACATATATCTACACAGCCTACATCTCATTAATCCCCCACATATATCTACAAAGCCTACATCTCATTAATCCCCCACATATACCTACACAGACTGCATCTCATTAATCCCCCACATATATCTACACAGCCTACATCTCATTAATCCCCCACATATACCTACACAGCCTACATCTCATTAATGCCCCACATATACTTACGCAACCTTTATTTCATTAATCCCCTACATATCCTACATGTCATTAATCCCCTGCATATACCTAAACTACCTACATCTCATTAATTCCTCACATATACCTACACAGCCTACATCTCATTAATCCCCTGCATAAACCTACACAGCCTACATGTCATCAATCCCCTACATACACCTACACAGCCTACATTTCATTAATCCCCCACATATACCTACACATCTTACATCTCAATAATCTTGCACATATACCTACACAGCCTACATCTCATCAATCCCCTACATATACCTACTCATATTACATCTGAATAATCTTCCTCATATACCTACACAGCTTACATCTCATTAGTCCCCTACATATACCTACACTGCTTACATCTCATTAATCCCCTAGTACACCTACACTGCCTACGTCTCATCAATCCACTGCATATACCTACAAGTCTTACATTTTAATAATCTTCCACATATACCTACACAGCTTATATCTCATTAGTCCCCCACATATACCTACACTGCTTACATCTCTTTAATGCCTCAAATTTACCTACACAGTCTACATCTCATTAATCCCCCACATATACCTACACACCATACATCTCATTAATCCCCCACATATACCTACACACCATACATCTCATTAATCCCCCAAATATACCTACACAGTTTACATCTCATTAATTCCCCACATATACCTACACACAGCCTACATTGGCGATGTACTTACTTCTTTTTACGTGACGCGTGATTGGTTGGAAAAAATTTCCGTTATGCGTGATTTAATAGAAACATTCAGCGTAATGCGTGATTGGTACCCCCATTTTTTCCACCTTCAAAAACATGAATTTGTGTAGTGTTCCGCAAAGCCCGTTTTGTACGTGTGTCTATTCTTGAAGCGATACGATTTACAGCTCTCAAGTACTCTCGAGTGTTTGGCAACGTAAATTCGAAAAAATGCTCTTTTGTTAAATAGTTTCCCCCAGTGTAATGCCTACCTAAGGGAATAAGATATTTGAACTGAGTGCAACTTACCTTAAACTCATTATTTCCACGCAAACGATGACTTCTGTGGAATTCCGCGACAAAGAAATGACGGCATCAAAACACGCCTAGCCTTCAACACAACGTGTTTTTGAATACATAATTACCCTGTTCTTCAAACAAACTGATATGCATGACGAGGAAGAAGCCAGAATTTTGTTTATCGTGGTCAAATAAAACGTTAAAAATATTCGGCCGATTGCGAAATATTGCCATTTTACTTACTAAGAGAAGGATTATGCCATATTCAAATTTGATTTTGCCCCTCAGCCCGCATTTTACCTGATGTGACGTTGTTTTTCATTGGATGATCTACAATAGATACACAAAAAGTGTCAGGCGTCGCAGAGTGTTCTCCCCCGACCCCGGCTCCCTCTTACAACTGGAAAACATATGGCTTAAGATCCTTCTACGTGGCAGCACCTACGCTATGGAATGCTCTACCATTTAAAATAAGAAATAGTTCGTCTTAAAAAACTCAAAACGTTGCTTTTAAAAAACGCCTTTTTGCGATTTATTTCAAACTAATTAATGTTTTTAATTTTTAGTTTAGTTTTAGATTTTCGCTGATATTGTAAGGCGCCTTTGAACATACTGGCGATACTGGAGCTAAATAAATCTCTTTTAATATTATTATTATCATTATTTATTATAATTATATACCATTATCATTATTATTATTATTATTGTTATTATTATTATTATTATTATTATTATCATTATTATTATTATAACATCCAGCGGAGCCCCAGTTAATGGGATTGGAAGGAAAAAGGGATACATAGAGATTATGAAAAACCTATGGGACGCTAAAGGATATGGAGACCTTGGACTAAAACCTCAAAATTTGCGGGACCAAGCATCAAGACTTGAAAAAATTCAAGAAAGGTCAGTGGACAACACCTCGGGCGACTCGAGGGCGATGTCAGGAATTGATGAATCTATGTTTGGCGTTGGAACTCGGTCTGCTTCTAATATTGATCATTCAGACAGCGCAGATTTATTTACTTTGGATTTTCAAGATGCTGGAAGTGATGAATCACGATATGCTAATTCACAAGAAATAGCGAGCGATTTGAATATGACCAGTACCAGTACGGAAATTCCAGGAGGCGCAGAGTTAATGAAGTAGATAGAGCAGAACGATCTAGACAATGTGAGTGTACTGGGGTGTCTGCCAGAGCACAATGTTGTTGATAAGCCATCAATGATCACTTGGGGCACACGAAGTGATGGCAGTCTCACTGTTATACCAACCTCCATTATAACAGATGCTTACAATGAGATTGTTACATGGAGAAAGAATGTTTTTCTGGTGCCATATGGTAAAACCGGAAAAGAATTTATTGATCAGGTTACATCGCACATTAATGACTGGAATAGCAACTCTGATCAACAGCACATGTCCTTGAAAGCAGCCTTTGTCCTTTTGGCTGTTGCACTTCAAAAGCCAAGCCCGAAATCTAAGGCAAAAGACCATCAGGATTTCTTATCTAAGCGCCTTGCGCTCTGGAAGGAAGGGGAAATCAGCAAGTTGCTACGCGAAGGTAGAATGCTTCAGGGGCGTACTGGAAAGCTTAAGACATTTGATCAACCGGAAAAGTCCAAGATATTTGCTAAGCTTGTGCTCGAAGGACAAATCAATTCAGCGCTGCGTTCCCTTAGCGAAACATCAACAGGGGGCGTGCTGGAGCTAACAGATGACGTCATGGCCCAGTTGAAAGAGAAACATCCAAACCCACAACCAACAACGTTGGGCTCACTTCTCTTCGGGCCGATTAATGATGATGTCCCTGAATCGGTGTACTCAGAGATAAATGGTGAGGTGATAAGGGAGGCTGCGTCAAGAACAAAGGGATCAGGGGGACCATGCGGTGTTGACGCTAATGGTTTTAGAAGAATGATGGCTTGCAAATCCTTTAAACAGTCGTCTACAAAATTATGCGAGGCGATAGCCACAATGACAAGGACTCTACGTACAACTTATATCGACCCTGCAACCATAGAGCCACTAGTGGCAAGCCGATTGATTCCCCTGGATAAAGGTGAAGGTGCAGTGAGGCCTATAGGGGTCGGCGAGGTGATACGAAGGATTATTGGAAAGTGTGTAATGAACGTTTCTAAGGGAGACGTGGTTGAGGCGAGTGGTTCACTCCAGCTATGCGCAGGTCAAAGGTCCGGCAGCAAGGCTGCTATACATGCTATGCATGCCATATTTGAAGCAGATGACACGGACGCGGTACTGCTCATCGATGCTTCTAATGCATTCAATGCACTTAACAGAGCAACTTCACTGCATAATATCCGGGTTCTCTGCCCTGTAATTGCAGCATATGCCATCAATACTTACAGGAAGTCGGCACGCCTGTTTATTACCGGCGGCAAAGAGATCATGTCAGCTGAAGAAACAACACAGGGTGACCCACTTGCTATGGCCCTCTACGCCTTAAGTGTGCAGCCGCTGATCACAAGCCTGCAGGCGGCGTCCATTACTAAACAGTGCTGGTTTGCTGACGATGCCTGTGGAGCTGGCTCTGTACTGGAAATCAAGAAATGGTGGGATGTCCTCAACAGCCTTGGCCCAGTCTTTGGCTATTTTCCCAACCCCAAGAAATGTTGGATTATCTCAAAGCCAGGTAAAGAGGCAAGCGTGAAAGAAGTGTTCAAGGACACGGCTGTCAATGTGACGGTAGAGGGACAAAAACATCTGGGTGCGGTGATATGTTCACGGGAATATCTAGAGGAATACGTTAGCGAGAAGGTGACCAACTGGGTCAGCGAGATTACCAAGCTGGCAGAGTTTGCTCTTTCTCAGCCTCAAGCGTGTTATGCTGCTTACACCTTTGGCCTCAAGCACCGATGGACCTATTTTTTGAGAACTTTGCCTGATATTCAAGAATTATTGTTTAGTTTAATTCTAGCACTGCCAGTCCGTCTAGGGGGGCTTGGCATGACAAACCCGTGTCTTGACGCAAATCTTGAGCAATCCTCCTCCGTCAAAGTTACCTTCCCGCTGGTCCAACAGATCGTGGCCCAATCCCATCAGATGCCGGATGATTCTTTGGTCAAGCCACTACAACAGGCAATGAGGAGTGAGAGAGCAACGGTGCTCCAAGACAGGGCAGAGCATATCAGAGGGGTAGCCCCACAGAAAGTCCAACGGGCACTTGACCTTGCTGCGGAAAAAGGGTCATCTGTTTGGCTGACGGTACTCCCCCTTCGTGAAATGGGTTTCAATCTAAATAAGAGAGAGTTCCGCGATGCAATCAAACTGCGCTACGATTGGCCGGTTGATGATATCCCCTCCACCTGTGTATGCGGTGATGCTTTTACAGTGGATCGCGCAATGATATGCAAGAAAGGTGGGTTCGTTACCCAACGTCACAATGAGCTGAGGGACTTAGAAGCCGAACTCCTGAATATGGTTTGTACCGATGTTGAGATTGAGCCTGTCCTGCAAGACATCTCGGGTGACATTGCGCGAAAAGCCAAATATTCGGGTCCGAATTCGCTCGAATACGGATCGGCTCACGCCGCGTATGCCGCAATGTTCTGACGTATTCGATTACGGCTGACTCGAAATACGCCTGGAATATTCTAGAGGAATCCGGCCTGTTTTTCCGTATTCAAATTTAATACTCGTGAATGACTCGAAGTGTTCGATAAATCATACGGGCCACGTTTTGGTAGATTAATGTTGCATTAGATGTTCTTCGAAGATATAGCGATCATTTATGACTCGAACATTTTCGAATACTCTCAGTTGTTCGAGAGTTTGCGACTGGAAAACGCGATGCACGACGCCACTTCTGACGTGAACGTCTTCGAATACTAATGAATACGTCAAGTATGCTCTAATTTTCGAGAATCGCACGCTATGAATACGAAAGTTGTGTCACATTTTTCACAGCCAAAGATGTATTGTGTCGTCAAGAACGGGTTTTATGCAGGTAATATACGCTACCGCGTAGTTCATTCAGACAACACGCTAGCTAGTGTTCCGAAGCGTCCGACTGGAACACGAGACTCATGCGAAGTATGAAATGTGTTCATGTTTAAATACTGAAGCATACGTGAGGTTTTAAGGTATTCTAAACGATACACTTCAAGTGTTCTGTGGTGTTCGACTGTAACATGAGACTCGTGCGAAGTATGAAACGTGTTCATGTTTGAATACTGAGGCATACGTGAGGTTTTAAGGTATTCTAAACGACACACTTCAAGTGTTCTGTGGTGTTCGACTGGAACACGAGACTCATGCGAAGTATGAAACGCGTTCATATTTGAATACTGAGGCATACGTGAGGTTTTAAGGTATTCTCCACGACACACTTCAAGTGTTCTGTGGTGTTCGACTGGAACATGAGACTCATGCGAAGTATGAAACGTGTTCATGTTCGAATACTGAGGCATACGTGAGGTTTTAAGGTATTCTAAACGACACACTTCAATTCATGTCTCCTGTTCGACTGGAACACGAGACTCATGTAAAGTATGAAACGTATTCGTGATTGAATACTGACGCCAACTGAGGACCCATACCAAAGCTTGTATATCCCCCAAACTGTGTTCAAACTGCCGATGTAACACACTTTTAAATTCCTTTGGATTCCTAACAAAACCCACCCAAAAGAAAGAAAATTACCAGGACAATATGGATGTTATCCCAACAAAAAGTAAACAACTGCCGTTATGACATCTTCATTTCATTTCAAATAATACTTTATTAATACTGAAATAATAAAACTTATGTTACTTGTTCGTGTATGTTTATTTTCATCAAACTATGGAAGAATTTACATTGCCAAGACCCTATGTTATGAAAAAGTATAAGGAACCATCTGAGAAGCAAAACCTAAAAAAATACTATAACATTTTGTATGCATTTACTTTATATCTAGATGCTGCTTTGTTATGAAAAAGCATAACCATCTGAGAAGCAAAGTCTTTAAAAAACACTATAACATTTGTTTTTGCAAACTTTATAACTAGATGCTGCTGTGTTATGAAAAGGCATAATGAAGCATTTGAGAAGCAAAGTCTAAAAAACCACTTCTATAACATTTTGCATGCAACTTTCTAACTAGATGCTGCTATATTATGAAAAAGCAGAAGTTCGGAACCATCTGAGAAGCAGTCTAAAAGAACACTTACATTTTGTATGCAAACTTTAGAACTAGATGCTGCTTTGCATATTTAGAGCGGTTTTCAGTTGAGTGTCGAGAGTAATTAGACAATTACTTTGGTTTTGGTTTTGGTTTTACTACAGTTCGAGATTAGCTGAGAAGTCTAATTGGTAAGTAATTGGTTTTGGTTTTGGTTTTGGTTTTACGACACTCAATTGAAAACCACTCTAACATCATTATTATTTGGTTCAACAATTGGAACCCTCTTAACATTACCATATACCTTTAGAGGTGTCTCACACAAAAGGGATGTAGTGCATCCGATTTTATCTGTAGACATTGTATGTAAACCCCATATCAAATTAAAACTTATAGAGCTGGCCATCAAACTATACCAAGGACTTTCAAATAAAATGAATTGCCAAATTTTTCTAGACATTTAAGTGTTGGCGTCCAAATCATTATTATTATTATCACATTTTGAAAGCTACATATACAAGTCAAAGTGAACTTTGTTTCTTGTTAATTTAATTTGTTTCTCAGTTTCTGGATGCAAAACACTAAAAAAATTGCCTGTGTGTTGCCATATTCAATTGCAGTAAAAAGTTACAGAACATTTCCAAAACAGGATTAAAGAATGGTGGAGTGATCATTCAAAAATCACTCTCAGAGAAAAAATATTTCAAAATAAAAATTAACAGACGTGGATGATAAACTAGCTACTGTCCAAAATTTGAGGCAGACTCACTTTGACTTAGCTTTCAAATTTAAGTGATTTGGATGCTCGCATAGAGAAACCCTGAAAAATTTGACAATGCATTTTATTTCTAAATTCTTGGTATACATGTACGTGTAGATTGATAGCCAGCTTTATTGGCTTTAATTAGACATGCTAAATGGTGTGGGTGCAAAGATATAGGGTAACCTCAAGACAAAGAGCTGAAAATTCAAACCAAGACCTGAGATCAACACTAAGTGTTGACAGGATTGATGACCAAAAAGTTTTACAGTCACATTTGGAAAGCTACACTGTAAGCACCTGGGTTTCTAGTGCATGCAAAAACATACTTAAGATGTCTTTGAGAGAAGAGAGAGTTGTGTTGCACATTAATCAAGTTTACAGTGCAAACAAAGTATGAAAGGATGTGAGGGCCAGAGTTTGTGGGCTTAAACACATTAAAACAATTCAAGCAACAATGTTCAAGGTTACAGATTATGTTTCATTTTGCACTGACAAAGGTAGGCAAGCTCTAGAAGCCTTTCATTTTTTGCTAGATATGGTGCAAACTTTTTATGCATTAATTAATCCAATCAAAATTTGAGTATCAAATTCAATATTGTTCTGAATTTTCAGCTCTTAACCTGAAATGAATGGCTAATAGTCACTCTGAACAAACAGAATGAACTGATTAGATAACTTCATGTAGACATGCAAACAAATTCCTCCTTAGGCTAATAACCTAAATGAGTAATAAAACTCAATTTTCAATATTTACCTTTGGAAGGAATATGGTTAGTACAGTGGAACCTCGATTTAATGAGCCTCTATATAACGAGGTCCTCAGTATAACGAATGATTTTCATGGCCCCAGTAATAGTAGACTATAGGGAAAAGAACCTTGATACAAAACCCTGTTATAGTGAACATACTTTGCCAATTCCTTGGCACTTCATTATATGAAAGTTTCACTGTAGTTTGACATTACTATAACAAATTGTCTTGAAATTTGTAGTGGTCATCAATGAAAAAGGGTTTACATGTACCTTAATGTAATGTATATATAAAATAACAGATGACGAACTAATCAAATGTAGATTTGACTTGACATTTTATTACTATTTAGTTTCGTACTACACAACTTGTGTGCAGTACTCATCGGCTAAAATTGCCAAATGGGAATTTACATCATTACACTGATTTGAAATACACAAGCGACCATTGGAAATGTGATAGCTACAATAAGCGAATGCTTTTACAAAACAAAGGAAAGTTGGAAATTAGGAATAAACTCTGTTATTATTGAAATACAAGAGAAGATTTAAAATTTAAAATTTAACATTTGACATTTTTCAGGAGGAATTTGTTTGCATGTCTACATGAAGTTATCTAATCAGTTCATTCTGTTTGTTCAGAGAGGCTAACTCAGGTTTACAAATAATAAAGTACTTCTCCCAGAGGCGTAGGTTACATTGATTTGTAGTTGGGTTACGGGTTACATGGGGCGGCCTCCAAGTGACTTTAACAATAAATCAAAGTTCAAAGTCACTTGAAAGATTTTAAAGCAAGCTGCCCCATATAACCCCACTTCAAATCAATGTAACCTATGCCTCTGGGAGAAGTACCTTTGTAAACCTGAGCTAGCCTCTCTGAATAAATGGAATGAACTGATAACTTCATGTAGACATGCAAACAAATTCTTCAGGAAAAATGCTAAATTTTAACTTTTAAAGCTTCTGTTGTTACACAATAGTAACAGTGTTTATCTATAACTTCCAATTTTCCTTTTTTTTGTAAAAGCGTTCACTTATTGTAGCTATCATATTTCCAATGGTTGCATGTGTATTTCAAATCAGTGTAATGATGTAAATTTGCATTTGGCAATTTTATCTCATGAGTGCTGCACACAAGTTGTGTACTACGAAACTAAATAGTAATAAAATGTCAAGTCAGATCTACAGTTGCTCAGTTCATCATCTGTTATAATCACGCTCTAGTTTACTACTGAGCACTCTGAAGACAGATATGCAAATCACCTTGTTTATATATAAAATATACAGAGACTGACTAGTGAAATGCCAAAATGTACTTGCCAATATAATTTTTCAAAAGCTCTTACAAAAATAAATCTTAAAAAGTCTCCATGGCCCCCTAAATAGTCATTAATACATACATGTATCTTGTAAACCAGGGTTCTTCCTCACAGGTTTTCCTTTTTTTCTTCAAATAAGGAGGCCAGGGATTATACACACATGTAAGGCATTACCAATTTTACTTCATCCTATGATTAAAATACAATACGCATGAAAGGTTAGTTAAGTTTATGTGTAAATCCACACTGGGAAACCTCAAATCAAGCTTGCAGTACTAAGAAAAATATCATAATAAATCAATCAGTAAATTTTACACAGTAGTTTGATTTAATGGTTTAATTCACCATCATTCCCATAGCTGTCCTTCTTGAAATCAAGGTTACATTTACTTCCAATGTATAACTTCTGCTTGATAAAGAAACATTTACAACCAGAGGCAATTCCATACATCTTAAGCAAACATTACAACTGAACTTTACCCTGGAAACTCAAGCTTAACTTACTCGTACGTGCAAGACAACCCGGGAAGACAACAATGGCTTACGTTTTACCTGTTGTTGTTGACTCGTACCTCCGTATGTATCGATGTTTTCACCAGCTGTATGTCACCAAAAACTGCTTGAAATCCTGCACAGTAAAGAAGTGAAGATAAACTGAATTTTGTCCGCCAAAGTAGAGTTTCTAAACGGTGAAAAAGGACCAAGAGATCGTTGCAAGCTTCAACATTTCACACCTTTCAAAAAGGACGCCAAAAAAATGGCGCGAGAACCGAGAGAACCTGGTATCTAATGTGGAAAACCGCTGATCCGTGCTTGTTGAAGGTCGGACACTCAGAATGCTGATGTAGGTCGTTTCTCTCATTTCATTACAAGTCGTTTCGAAACACATTTAAGGTCAATGTCTTTTCAAAATTAACCTCGAGGAAAAAATCTGATTAAAGTGTTTTCCGTAATACATTTTGTGATTTCTTGTTCAAGCGTAATGCAATGTTGATATGATGGCAGGGAGTCGACTGAGGAAGCTATTGGGCCGTTATTTAGGAGTTTCGTTGCCCTGCGGGCTCCGGAGTTAAACTCGTCCCACAGAGAAAAGATATTTGTCTGAAGGTCTCGGAACTTTCTCCACTGAATACACCAAAACTTCTCCGAAACGAACTTGATTCCTCTTACTAACCAAACTTTGCGCAGCTTTACGTGTCTCTAGTCAGTTTAACTTTGCGGAACTTTACGTATCCCGTAGTGTCCAATTTGTGGTTTCGAGCTGTGTTAACCATTTCAGACGAGACGGGTCACACAAAGAGAAATCGCTTTGTAGTGATTATCCCGAAAACGTCGGTCAAAACCGAATCAGTGGGATTCGAAGTTACAACAAAGCGTGTAAATTTCTTGACTCAAGCAAAACACATGCGCTGCGCCGACAACATGAACCAAAAAAGTACAATTGTTCTGGTCAACGACCGAATACACGATCCTGCTCCTGCGTATGCCCATATTCGATAAGAATTTTCCAGGTCCACATCACGGTTGTACACGCCATGAATACTCTAGAATTCTATAACTTTGGCGTCAAGATCACGTACTCCAGGATAAAAGTATACACGCGCAGATCGCATCTACTTTGAATTCATAGTCTAAATTTTGCTTCCAGGAGAATGCTATGCACCCGAACTGTTACCTTCTTTTATAAGGTTCTTTTTACAAAGGATTCGCCATCATACTCTAGGATTACGACAGATGTGTGGTATACTTTAACGAAAATCCTGGAACGATTATGAACGGAGCGTATTCCACCATATTCGACACGAATATTCCAGGTGTACGTCACGTGTTGTGTGCGGCTTGAATACTCTAGGATTCTATTGCGTCACAATCACATATTCGAGTCTAGAATACTCCAGAATATTTTGGCTTTCATGCAGTGTGAACAGCTGGGAAGAGGTTCTAATCGAGCTCCAGATGCGATGCGAGGTTAGATATTCATGCGCGCGGGTTCTGGGAGAACCAACGATCAGCATTCTTTGACGTGAGGGTTTGTCACCCTAATGCTGATTCGTATAGGGACCTAGAGCTCCAACAGATATACCGCAATCATGAGAACGAGAAGAAGCGCCTTTACGCGAGGAGGGTTTTGGATATCGAACAAGGAACTTTTACACCCCTTATTTTCACGTCAACAGGCGGCATGGGAAACGAGTGCTTGCAATACCATTCCAGACTGGCGCAGCTGATCTCCATCAAGAAAGGAGAACATTATGCTAAAACAATCTCCTGGATAAGAGCAAGGACATCCTTCGCTTTACTAAGATCCGCACTAATCTGCCTAAGAGGTTCAAGAGCTAGAAGGAAAGCCTTTTGTGACTTTAAGAACATTGATATTGACGTTGAAACCCAGGAGGGAGGCATTATGTAAACACTGTTGAAATAGGTCATAATAGTTTTATTTCTTTTACTTACTTTTACCTTGTATATACCAATTTGTATGGAATATGTTAATTAATGTTATGATGATGATAGTAGTATTAGTATTAGTTGTAGTAACCATGATATCATGATTAGATACGGAAACATGTTTTACAGGTTTAACAGACATCAAATTATGTAAATATTATAGCATTTTGTAAAGCTTAGCTCTAGTTTTTGTCACAATAAACACTCCTCTTTTTTTCCATTATTATTATTATTATTTTTTTTTTTATTATGCCACGAGGCTCTGTTGATGTTGCAGTTCATGTTGCGCCGTGTTTCAACAAAACGCGCAGAACTTTTATCAAGTATAAACAAGAACTTACTAACCGGAACTTTTGTTCAAATTGAAATTGTAAACTCGACCGGCGCTCTGAGTTAGTGTTACAGGAGACTAACATAGCAGTGCGTCACAAAGCACAAACAGTCTACGGTATCTGACTAACATTTCTGTCGTCCCTAACAACCCTGCCTAGACATGAAGAGATCACCCAAGTGGCAGCTGCAGCACTTTTTTGCGGAAAGGCATCAGACTCAACATGATATAAAAAGATGCCAATGGGAAGATATGCCCCAGATTCCTGAATATGATAACCCAAGCAGAGAATAACTATACCGCACCATCCCATAAAACTCACCCAATAGCCCTTACGAGCACTACTCACAAATTCAGCTTTTATGAAAGAAATACAGCTGAGTGGAACTCACATCCATAGACCCATCGATTGATAGGGGTATCGAATGGTCCCATTCAATCTAAAAATGCTCGCAAAATTTGGCCTTTGCTCGAATTGTTCGCCAAAATTAGATGAGAGCTCGCTTGCTCGTGTTCGCAACTGCTCGCATGCTCAGATTCTGGCTAAATTGTGCTCGATTCCCATGTGGCAATACTGCATGGGAAACATTGGGCAAGCATGTACGCGCTATGAATGTTTCTAGAAACATGCTTAAGCTTCCTCGTTTTGCTGACGTTTTATTGAAACTGATGCACGTAAGAATTTTTCACGAAAGGTACCCGCAAAGTCCGCAAAGGTAGAAAGTCATGTAGAGCTTGTTAGATCTCTATGGCTTCAATCGGTTAGATCCTAGAGGCCTCCAAATGAAGCTTCATTGCGTTGAATCTTTTCCAGTCAATCAGAGAGAAACCAGTTTCCCAATGAGAGGAACCGAAACTCGAAATTCTTGTTACACTAAATACCACGTTGTTTTTTAACGTTTCCCAAGAATTACATAACCAAGAAAACCTTCCGTGTTACAACACTTCAAAATCTAGTAGGTTTTAGCCTCTTCTCGTGGTGTGTTCAGTACGTCGGGTTAGAAAGCTTTAGGTCTCCTTTAACGTCCACCTTGAAGCTCTCGTGAAGTAATTTGGCATCAAACAAGGCATTGCTGGAATTGGTTTAACAGGGATTGCGCTATAATCCTGTTTTGGAGGTGTCAGCCAGATTACTTGGCGCAAAACAACGTTTCCTTTGAATAAAAGAGAAATTCCGACTACGGGAAAATTTACGAAGAACTCGCCGCAGACCATCTGTAAATTTTAAAGTGCTCGCTGCTCGCAAGACAAATTTGATCTCTGCTCGTACTCGCAAAAATAAAGGCACTTCTCGCGTGCTTGCAAATGCTCGCAAAGACCTATTGATGAGGCGTGTAGGGCCAATCTCGTTTCTTTTTTATCCCAATAGTGATTTAGTTACATTTATTTTCTTTTCAAGTTTTCTTGACTTCTGCAGTGACGGGTAAATCTCTTTGCAGAACAAACTGGAATGAAGCATTTCATCTCAGTCGCACCAACATTAACCAACGCTTTTTGCTCCCCGAAAGTGAAACAACAAAAGTAGCAAACCCTGAAGGCTGCTACAGGGGCCTTTACTTTGGGAGTAATACGATACTCTCTTTCTACGAATTATGTCTAGCTGTCGTATTTTGGCCAGTGATGTGGCTAAAAGAATATGACTTTTGTACCCACTCTCCGTGTTTGGTATGCTAACCACAGTTCAATAAACCTCTTACAAATGTAATTCCATTGCTAGTCAGGACCACCCTGCAGGTAAAGAATTTGAATTGAGTCATTCCAGCTTGATTGAGAAAGATAGCCTTTCAGATAATTTTTTGTCGTCGAAACCCACGTGCCCCTCATTGTTCCTTTATTTCCTCCTGGCATGTTAAAGAAATCAATCCCCAAATGTGAAACAGTGGAGTGGTAAGCCTAAACTCCCTGTTTATATTACATGAAACAAATGTGTGCATGTGCACGTAGATAAAAACCCTCAGGTCATTTTTGTGGTCAAAACAAATCAGATTTCAATCTGCAAGACACTAATTTTTATACTCTCTAATTACGTTCTTTTCAACACGGAGGCTCCCCCAAGCTGGAATGGAATCACGCTTTATCGAACCCTCGATTTTTGGACCTTTCCATAACTTAAACCAAAAGTCGTTTCCTCCACCCCATTCTATCCCCGAATTTATCGAACGTCCCGATTTTCCAAACCAATTTTCGTTTGCCTTCAGGGTTGGAGAAATTGGGATTCCACTGTATTCACGCTTCAAAACAGTACAAAGTTCATAAATAATCTTTGTGCGTTGTAACATCAGAACTTTAACTATCGATGGACCACAGGCCACTTATCTTTTGCTGATGAATAGTGACAAGTGTCACCTTACTCGCTTTGAATTTCAAACCCCGAGTCTCTATTGGCTTTTGTATTGTTTCGAGATTGGTCGAGAATGTAAAGATTCCTGTTACCCCGCTGTTGTTCGAAAACAAAGTGATTAAATGCAAATACCTAATACGGTGTCACCAGTCTGTGGTGTCATCTGGAAGACAAGTTAAGGAGCTGAAGTAATTCTTGGGTTAAAAAAAGTGAGTATTCTTGACTTATTACACTCATCCCGGTTCGGTTCTTGTCTTCACACGTTTCTTACGTTCAAGTACCAAGAGAAAATGAACGTTGATTGGAATCTTTGAAACAGTTGAAAAAACATCGTCAGAACGGTATCCCTGATTATTTTTCGACCGAATGTCTCAGCCCGTTTTGGACCAAGTTTTACTCAGTCAAAAAATATAATCAGTAATTGCTAAGTTTCGCTTTTAAATGATAAACGACTGTCAAATGTCTAGACTACGAGCTCTTTAAAAGAACTTATTGATTTGACTGAATTTCATCTGTTTGAAGAACTTAAAATGCCAAACGTTTTGAGGTCACTGAGATCCTTTCCTGCGATCCTTCCAAGATCGATCCTCCATCGTCGGGTTTTTCGAATCTCGGCTTACAAAGTTAGGGATTGGAACTTCATTTCTCGTCTGCATTTGCCTTTTTATAGCTATAGAGAGAACAGTAGACAAACATTTCGGTGCTTTTATTACATCTCACTCTCAAGGTATTTGACACGCTTTCGAATCTCAAACTCGCTGAGATAGTTTTACCAATTAAAGTTCTTATTTGCCCTTGAAAAGATTTCTATCAACTGATTCATTCGAAGAGTCAAGACAGGATAATCATGGTAATCGTTTCAGCTTGCTCAAAATTCGTTTTTGGGGTCAACTGAGTTATTGCTTTCGATATACGACAATAGCTAAAATTGTTAAACGTGTGCTGAAGCTCTTGCATCCTTAATGTGTTAAAGAGCGGAAATGGGCGATTTCTGAGGTGATAGATTCGTCATAATTTACATTTATTATCGATAGGACCAAACATTATCTTTATACAGGACGCCACATCACCTACTTTCTACAAACGCGACAGTGTTAGGTAAGCTATGGTTTGAACTCCCCACAGGTTAAACTATTCTTGTGCTGGAAGGAGTCCAAGAGAAAATTATCAATTGATAAATATCAAACATAGCACGGTTATGCCAAAATTTTTCCGTTTCCGGTACGTAAATGACTCCAACGGAGAAGTCTGACTTGATGATTATGTATTTTTTTCTTTCTTTTTTTTTTTTTTGAGATATGACAAACGGTTAACGCCCCCGGTCGCATCTGGCACCAGACGAACTATACGGAATAAGAGTCTGATAGATAAGACATCTTAAACTCATTAAAATTGAGAACCCTAACGTTGACAAATATCTTTACGAATGCGGGGTAGCACGTCAAAGAAAACATACGTATGGGCTAACGTTCATTTTTTTTTTAGTTTTGATGAAAATGGACAAGATATACCCCATTATTATTAATAGCAATGTATTCAAAGACAGAACTCAATTTACAAAAAAAAGGCCAAGAAGCCACGTTCCGCTCAAAGGCCCGCTGGATTGAAAAAGGTGAGAGAAACCTACCCATGAATTATTTTTTTCAATTTGGAAAAGCGAAGCTTTGAGAAAAAGGTTATTGCACAGTTAAACTAACTTGAGAATGGCGAGATTATTTCAGACATGAAACAAATCAACCAAGAAATACAATTATTTTACAGCGATTTAACCAAAATCATCCGGCTTTCTTTCCTGGAATTTCAGAGAGAACTTTTTCGCCTTTATTGAAACCTAGACATCCCCAAATTGTCTTCTGAGGAATCAGTGTTTCTTGAATCTGACCTGACACTTGATGAGATAAAAAATGTTTTAACATCCTTTCAGAACAACAAATCCCCTGGGGAGATGGCTTTTCCAAAGGATTTTATGAAACATTCTTTGACTTAATTGGCACACATCTCCTTAATTCATACAATGAAGCTTTTACCAGAGGACAATTGTTAATATCTCAACGGCATGGCGTTATTTGTTTGATACCAAAAGACGACTCCTGTCTTATTGAGCTGTCCAATTGGCGACCATTAACCCTCTTAAACGTCGATTAAAAAATTTTGGCAAAAGCAATTGGCCAAAGAATTGAGTCAATACTGTCTTCGATTATACACTCTGATCAAACAGGCTTCATTGAGGGTAGATTCATTAGCCAAAATGTTCGGCTTTTAAATGATATTATGGAATATGCAGAGGCTAAAAATATCCCAGGCATCCTACTTTTTATTGATTTTCGTAAAGCCTTCGACACCATTGAATGGAATTTTATCCACAATTGTATTGAATTATACAACTTTGGTCTAAATATTTAGTGAATAAACCCCTTCAGGCGACTGGTATGTCGGCTGATAATGTCCGCGGCTGAGAGATTGTCCGAAAAATGAATATTTGGCCGAGAAGCGAAGCTTCGAGGGCAAATTTGAAATTTTGAGGACAATCTCTTAGCCAAGGACATTATCAGCCAACATACCAGCGAGCCAGAAAGGGGTCTATTTATTTTATAACCCTCCCATTAATTTTTTGCATGTTTTGTTGACTTTTTTGTACTTATCGGAACAGCATTGGCGACCTTTTTTTTTTTTTTTTGATATCATTATCAGCGGATTCCACAACTGAAAAAGAGTTTGTTTTTCTTCCATGAAAAATAATTAAGAAAACGTGAAAGTCTAGAGCTGGATTTATTTTCTTTTAGCTGTTTCTTTTCGACAGAAACAGTCGCAGGGCAATTATCGACGCAGGCGGAGGTTATTGCGTGATAACTGCCCAGTAATTTTCCTCCACGTGACGTAAAGTAGCCAATAGAATTGCGCGAAAATTGAGCGTGGGTTATAATAGAAAATATATGGATATCGATTCTTTATAATAATGTTGAAAGTGGCGTGATGAATGCGGGTTTCATGACTAATTACTTCAAAGTCCCTCGAGGTGTTCGTCAAGCGTGTGCTCTGAGTCCTCCTTTGTTTGTGTTAACGGTTGAGATGCTAGCCCTCAAAATACGCCAAAGCCAACTCTGCCGGGGCATCGAACTCCCAGGTGGACAGAACGCTAAGATCTCACAGTTTGCGGATATATAGTTAATTCATTTGGAGTATTGTCCGGTTTGCAATTGAATATATAAAAAACAAACAAACGAACAAACAAACAAAAGCCACGTGGATTGGTACTCCGAGCAAAAATAAGATAGAGCCTTTAAAATTTCAGTGTCCAAAAGATCCCATAAAATTCCTTGGAACTTACCTTTCCCATGATGCAGCTGCCAACAACAACAATAACTTTTATTTCAAAATAAGGAAAATGGAAACGAAGCTTAAGATATGGCGGTGGCGGGACCTGACGCTCTTTGGAAGAACTATGCTAGCAAAATCTCTAGGTTTGTCTCAGCTAATCTATACTGCCTCCATGCTTCCTGTTCCAGAAACAACAATACAACAAACCTAAAGTAAACTGTTTGCTTTTCTATGGAAGAATAAGAGAAATAAGATCGAGTGACAGGTTCTGTTCCGTCCCTTATCTAAGGGTGGGCTAAGCTTTCCCTGCTTCAGGACTGTTGTAAAAGCGCTACGTCTCAGTTGGATAAGTAGACTCTTAAATAACACTCATGACACCTGGACGGCATTTCCGAATTACTTACACTTCGATAAACATGGCGGACTCCTTTTTCTTCAAACCTGTAACTGCAGTGTCGAGAAACTAATCCCCGTCTTTTATCGAGAACTCCTTGAGTACTTTCAAGAACATCAACTGCGTAGCAATTACGAAGATCCATTGAAACGCGAATTCATTTCAGTTGTGGAACAACAGAGATATAAATATAAAAACGATTCGGTCTTTTGGAAGGCCTGGCGGGATAGAAATGTTCTTTTTGCGCAAGACTTGCTGAAAATATAAATTTCTAACTATCTAAAGATATCACTCTCAATTTAAAGAAAACTTTCTGTAAGCAGTTTTATAAACTTTTTGTCGAGGGAATCAAAACAGAACCTACGGCAATTAAATCATGGCGGAAAAGTTGTCCTGAAGTTGCTGACAACTGGGTGAACTGCATCCAAAACAATTATAAAATCACTCGCGGATAATAGGTTAAGACAATTCTATTTCAAGTTGTTGCACAGAATACTCGTCACTAATGAAGAACTTAAACGATTTGGAATAACTGACTGTGTCAAATGTGTTATGTGCAGTGAAAATGACTCCATTGAACATGTATTCTTTGATTGTCAATCTCTCTTCAAAGGTTTAATAGTTTACACCAAATTAATGTCAGCCTAACGTCACTACGATGCTTTCTCAATTTACCAACACCAAACACCAATCTTTCCGATAAACGGACAAAAGATTTGCGTCTTCTTCTGTTATATGCAAAGCAGTACCGTTATGCTTGCAAAACAACGCAAGAGAAACAAGATACTTCTGAATTCATATCCAAATTTATTATCCAGTATGAAATAGAGAAATGACTTGACGTGACTATGTTGCCCTTCTCCCCATCTTTATACACTTGTACAAAGCTAGAGAGACGTACTGTTTGTAATTAAGAAATAGAAAACATGTACCGGGTTTCTATCGAGTTATAGAAACACGAGTGGAAGTTTGGGCGAACAAGAAATGCTGTGGGAACACGAGCCGCAGGCAAACTCCCAAACTTTCACGAGTGTTTCTACAACTCGATAGAAACACGGAGAACATGTTTTCTATTTCTTTTAGAAAATGACGCGCCAAAAAAAGGGAAAAAACCTGTTAACTTTGATTATCAAAATGTAAATTTTCTTTGCTCGCCCCATCATTACGTCAACAGCTCGTGCTAATTCTGTGTTTCCATTGAGTTATAGAAACACGAGTTTTAACCAATCAGCGCAAGTATTTTCTTTGGACTTTTCTAATATTTATTATCGTAAACATTATCTACTATCTATCATTATGAATATTATCAGTTGTAACGCCTCTCTTTCTTTGCACCACTTTTTTGATTTGTTGCAATATTGTATTATGTTTGTATCAATAAAATAAACTATAACAGCAATAAACTTGCACCTCGAATATCATTTACAACAAATATTTCTACTCAGGGAGTCGATAACAGGGCAATCAGAGTAACTATAAGAAGCTAAACAGTCGGGTGGCCGTTATCAACATGCACATGATAACGATATTTTATAGGTCAGACTATACTTAAATCCACCCAAAACATGATAAACAGACATGCAGGTGGTATAAATAATATCAAAATATATTCAATAAAGGCTAATAAAATTCAATTTAATTTCACGTTTAAAAGCACGATTAAAAGGGCTCAACCATCATGTAAACTGAAGGCATATTGATCATAAAAGAAAGAAAGGAGCGTGGAAAGGACATATTTTAGTTCTTGATCTTTTATGTAATCTGGTCTTTGTATTAAAACTCGAATATTTTTGGAATTGAGGTTACCATGTACCTTCAGAGTGAAAATTTTCAATAGTTTTGAAACTCGAAATTCGAGGAACGTGATTTCAGTATGCCTTCATGGCCGACCTTTCTGCCGTGTAACTCAAGTAGAAAATAGCCTGAAGAACTGTCTGACACATGAGAGTTATTTACAACAATATCATAATGTCAAACAATGTCATAATGCCAAACATGTTTTTAGATGCGAAATGCGCTACTTTACTGAGTTTTACGGTGGTTCCAGTTTTCTAACATGTCAGGAAACGCGCTCCTTCTCTATTGATTTATATTATCTAGAAAACAAATAGTTAAATGCCATTATTTCAACTGGAAGACTATTATGCTAAGTACCATCGAAAGATGGTCAAAAGATGTCGCCTATCCACGTCACACTGAAAGCGGGTGTAAGTGACTTATGCATTATGTAGCACATTCCGATGACATATGCTTAATGGATAATGTAATTTCCCCTGTGTTAACGGAAATATTGTTTCTTCAGATTGCAGATTCAAAAAAAAAAACAAATGGCATCCTTGTATTTGAGAATGTTCTGCCTTGTTTACGGAACGGTGATGTTGTCAGACGCTCGCAGAACAACGATAAAAGAGGAGGAGTGGGCTCGACCAAACCATCGAGTGCAAGGTGCATATCACTTCCCTTATATATTGAACTTAAAACGAGTTTCTGAAGTCACATCAAGAATGACATTTTTTTTTTACTGTAAAAATACTTGTATTCAGTGGTAACCTCTGTTACGCCGACACAGACACTTTAAACTTGACTATTATGGTCAATTCTATTTCTATTGTACCGGGTATGTTAAAACCGTAACTAAGAACTCTAGGTTTTACTAAACATTACTATTTTGTGTCTAGGCAAAGCAGTCGGAGATGATTTCTGGTGCCCAACTTGTGAAACGACTTCCCAGGAATCGTGCGATACTGACTTGGCCAACACAACGTGCCCTAAAGCTGATTTCTGCATGACGCTGTGGAATAAAAACGTTTTTACGCGTAAATGCATCAACAGACAGATGCGTAAACTGTTGACTGAAGATTGCAAAAGTGTGGGCTACATGGAATGGGATTGCAAACGAGGGAAGAAAAGATACCGCTTGTCCTTATGCAACCAACCAGGATGCAAAGCCAAGGTGAGCGAATTTCCAAGAGGACAGTCAGAGGTAGAAAAACCAACGAAAAACGATTTCTGGTGTCCTACATGTCAGAGTACTTCACAAGAGTCATGCGAGGTCACTTTGGCCAACACGACATGCCCAAAAGCGGACTTTTGCATAGCATTGTGGGACCAAAACGTTTTTGCTCGGAAATGCGTAAACAGAAAGATGCTTGAACTGATGACCAAAAACTGCAAGAACATCAGCTCCACTGAGTGGTACTGCAATAGAAAGCGAAAGTATCACGTGACAGCTTGTAGCCAATCAGGCTGCATAGCTAAAGTATCGCGCAAGAACGTCCCCACGGAGAATCCTTTTCAGTGTCCCACCTGTCCCATCTGTAAATCCCCCAGGGAATGCAACCACAAGATGACAATGACCAAATGCCCCACAGCTACCCGTTGTATGGTGCTGCGCTTTAATGGTACTATTGATACCGAGGACATATTTACGAGGAAATGTATAAATGAAAAGATGTTTTTAATGATCCAGAGAGCATGCACATACAAGCAAGGATGTGAAGTGACCTCATGCTCCCAGTCTGGATGCATAGCTACGCTGTAGTGTTGACATTGTCACTGCTTTCGCTGGTTGTTTTGTTGCCCAACAATGTTATCGTTAAGCTACCCTTTGAAACTTTTGTTACTATGGTGGGGTTTAGTCTTTTTTAGCTCTCTACAATTGGTTTTTTGAGTCGATTTTTGACATGTTTTTCCACCTTAAAACTGATAGCTCAACCGTGAAGGGAAGATAGAAATTAGCAAAGTTTTGAACGTTAATTTTAGTGAAACAATGAGTTTTGGCTAACCGGTCGAGGCAGAGAAAATTATTGTAAAACAAGATTCTTCAGCTGTGTGCAACATTAAGCCATTTGATGACAACCTACTTATATGTTATCTGCACTTATACAAAATAAACAAGTATCTTATCGGATGCCTGGATCCCTTTTATTCCTCTCGTGGGTGGTAGTAGTGGCATCGGAGTTATGGTATACATATTGAGATACTGCCGAAAACTTGCCACCTTCATTCTACACTCGGCGGAAACAAGATTCTATAACAAAAGGAATTTCAGTCCCTACCGCTAAAATGATAAAAGGGCAGATCTAAAACATTAAAGCACGCATTCCCTTTACACCCGTATTCAGCGCTACGTGCATAGCAGAGAATACCGGCCATCTTTCGACATGTCATGTAAGACCGCTTTACTCGCAACTTAGAAACATTTAAAAAAGTCGACTTGATTTATCGCTCACTGATCGGATGGACTTCTTGACACCCTCAACCGAAGTTTTAAGTAAAATAAGTCCATCTTTCATCACTAACATTTGAATTCGGCCGTAGAGAACTCTGTTAAGCTTACATTTTCGACGTAGGCCAGATTGCATGGCACGTCGAGAAGATGACTTGTCGAAAGATGGTCGCTATGCACGTAACACTGAAAACGATTGTAAGGCTATTAATCACTCGGAAATGTAAGGTTCGCTGTAAAACTGCAAAGTGAACTCCTGAATCCCCAATTTCAAATCCTCCAGCTCAATAGGGACCGAACGTTGGCGCAACAAGTCAGAGTTAGTACGATTTCCGACATCACCAGAAATAAACACTCCTTGATTAATTGAAAAGACGAGTATCATTTTGAAGCACACGTTTAACTACACCGCGTTACGTATTTTCGTTGAAAAAGTGTCTCCCACTTCACTGTACAGTTATTTTGGTAGTGCTCATGTGTGCATTAAACCACAGTTACTCTGGCAATACTCATGGGTGCTTTAAACCAAAGATGTGGCTCCCTGCAGCTTCTGCGTTGAGTGGTTTCACCTCTTAAAATATTATTGCTTTACTTTAATTACCCAACATACATATAGACATGGGACCGTCTTTGCGCATCCACAAGCTTCGAGGCCACACGCACCAAACAGGTACTCATGTAAAGCTCGGGAGTGCGGCCATGGAGACAATTTGTATGTGTCACTGGTGTAATTAACTTGAAGTATTTCCATCGACCTAATCACGGAAAATAAAACGGTTTCCAAATCTAAGAATACGATATAACGAAATGAAGTGTAATTGTGCGTTTATGCTATACTTATTGTTTAGGTTTTTCGTTATCTTCCATCGAAAAACCTTGCAACCTGCGATTCGTTATTTAGATCTTCGATTTTACAAGCATGCAAATGAAAACACCTCAGTTATTCTCTGAGAATCTAACGTCTGGGTCTAAGGTATGCTAAGGTTGATTCGCTAAGCAACTTTACATCAACAAATATTCTTTATTTGTTACTTACTAAAAAAAAATCAAACATCTTGTTACAAGTGACAATCACCCCATTGCAAACTTTATTTACATTTCAATTGACTCTAAAATTTCAGTAAGAATATACTTACAACCTTTTCTTTCCCTTTCCCTGGGCGTCTTTTAGCAATGTAATAAATATGAACGGCGTGGATTTGAGTAAGGAATGTACGTATGTATTAAGAAAAAAAAACTATCTATAATTATTGTTAGTATAAGTGTACTAGCGTTCTATCACGAATGGCGTTCTCTGATTGGCTACGCTACTCACTATCTATTTAAACAATAGAGTGTTTCTGTCGAGGATCTATCGGCTGACGATAAGATTATTTTAGTATGCCGGTTTCATGTATCTTCATGACTCATAGGGAAGGGAAAAAATTCAAGTGTTAAAAATGCGGAAAAATAAAAGTACAGTGAAAGCGATCTTCGTCGTGGTGAAAGGCAGTTTGCTAACACAAGTTTGAAATGAATATTGAATTAAATCGCAACCCATCAGAGTCAACAACTTTAACCCAAATGCTAAGCTAGCTGGCATTATTGTGATAGGGATCACATTTGCAGAGATAATTAAAGACAAGAGGAAATCTATGATCCTCAATTACATAAGATAAAGACATTACTACTTAATCCCGTAACTAAAGTTCAATTCTTCCAGATGTCAGCTGGAGGTAATTTCCTTGAAGTCTAATGATTGGCTTTGAGATTTTTGTTTCTTTCCCACCAGCCAGTAGGTCCTTGTGCTCCCCTTGCCCTAAAGATGCAAATCACTTTGTAAATTAAGAAACAACCAGCCATAGTTCTTGTAAATCAATTATGATTACATATTTATTAAAAATTTATCATTATACCACATACTACGTAACCCAGTTAAGAATTTCTGCGATGGTTTCCTACTGAGAAAGATTTATATTTGTGGTGGATCTCTTGGCTATTTCTATTAGTTTTTGGAAATAGCTCTCCTTTTCTGCAATACATATTGCAGAAAGGTATATTTTATTCATTTATGAAGGGTTTTTGTTTCGAATTAAATTGTAAATAGTTTTAATTTTATGTAGCTAAGGTATATTTTAATATTTAAATAGTGTCCCCAATTAGTTTTTTTCAAGGTTAATACCATCGACACTTAAATAGTCTTTCATTTCACAACTTATCAGCAAGTTCATCTCCGTCGAACGTTATTCCCACTTTACCAGACTGCGAAGTCAGTTAATTTTTGTAAAAAAAAAAAAAAAAAAAAAAACAGCAACAATAATTATAATAAAGATACCTTAGATTGGAGCGAGTTAGACAGACCTTGTAGATAGTAACATAGATTTATTTGGCGCAATGTGCAAAAGAAAACACGTTTTATAGAAAACTGTCCAGGAGCCTTTCTAAAAACTGTTTCTGTAGATAACTATTATTCAACAACATCTTCTATTAAGTTCCTATATTATATAGCTCTTCTGTAGTGTTTCTTTTCAAAATAAGGTACTATCAATTCATTCTATAATACCTTGAGTTCTATTAATCCACGAAATTCTGTCTCGAAATCTGTCCCTCTCAAACATTCGTTACAGCTTTCGCTTATATGAATCCTCATGGGCTGTTGAAAAATCAAACTTCAGAGCTTTATAAACTAAATTAAATTAATCCAAACTGACTCCTCCTGGGTACAGGGTTAATCCAAAAATTGTAAAAACTAATACTCCTACTAGATGTAGGTAAAGGCGTCAAGTTGGCATCATTACAATTTTGATAACACGAGTGTTTCCGTCGTATTGTTTCCTAGTTGAAAGACCACCAAGTGTGTTGGCTGGCTTCTAAGTGTATATGAAAAAATGCTGGTTTATCTAATGGCCCCACAGGTGTTGATGAATGCTTGCTGCGCTACTCTCAAGTATGGTGATCAATAAGTTCTTTTTTAGCTAACTGATAACGGTCGAGTAACGGACGTGGTAAATGTAAAACACTTAGGTTTTTAATGAAGTAGTCTTCAGTGCTTAAAAAAAATTCACATGTAATTGAATAGCTAATGAGCTAATGGCACCTACCAAAGAGGTAGTTCTGAGTCTCGCCGCAATGTTTACACTATCACCAAACAAGCAATATTGTGGCATTTTCTCTCCCACAAGACCCGCCGCTACTGGACCCAAGTGCATTCCTACCACAAAAAAAAAATCCAGTTAAGGATCAGACTTTTACTCAGAGAAACTGACAGACACTTTGATTGACATTGGGCAAATTACTTTGATCAAAAGTGGCACATACAACAGTAAAACTAAGATGTAAAGTTACTCGCAGCCCCAGGGACACAGACTCTTGGTGTCTCAACAAACTTTAACCCATATTGTTAGAAATGACAAAAACGAATGTTCGTTGTTAGTATCTGACTTAGGCAAACTGGTAGCATGTGTTTTTGACTGAATTTTGAATTACGGAAGAACCTCGTCATTACAGCCTTTATTTTGCCCAACGCCGGGGACAAGTCATTTTCTGCATTTAAAGATTCCTCTTCAACAGGGCCACACCGTTAAACAAGTATGTTGAACCTTTTTTAAGGTGATCTCTAAGTCAACGTTCCTTCTATTTCTTCACAAGATCCTTCAAGAAATCACACCCAAGGGGCCAACCCTTTTCAAATTCGTTGATTCCCTCAATCAAGTCCCTGCGTATGGTAAACTTGAATAAATACTCGCGTACCTATTGTAACAGTTAGTGGTGTCTCGGAAGTGGGATCTTTGAGTTCCTTTACAGATTCTAGAATATCTAGAGCCATTGCAGCTACGGGCTCCACGTGTCGGTCCTTCCTGACCGGAACACCATTGACCACCATATATTGAGCATCGCCAAGGGTCTCAAACTAAGCACAATATAATGTCATCAATATTTGTTAGTGATTGTGAAAATTTGGTTATAAAAATTTTCCTTTAAAAAGAAAAAAAAACAACAACAATTTAGCTGTACAGCTGTCTGATTTTTAACTATTCAAAGAGAAATGTCTAAGTGCATTTCTGTGAGTGTTTTATTCTTTAGCAGCGCAATACCAGTTCACGTCTTGAAACGTAATGCATACGTCCAGCATTTCCTTCAGTTTAAATGTAACTGAAGCACGGTATCGTTACATACATGGAAGATGGCTGTCTTTACCAAGCATTCACGTGGATGATTTGTTAAGCTGTGTGGTCCTTTTCCGAAAAGTGTCCTGCTAGTTACACGATGTTGTGTTGAAGATGTTTTTTACGTATACAGATCCACTCAGAAAAAAAGTGAAAACTGTAGCCATCGTAATGTTGTAACTTTGATTTCCAATGCCCTATATTTATACTTTGAAGGAGACTGCAGTCAGTGTAAGTAGTATAAAAGGGTCTGCTGTTGATGGATGTTTCAAGAGCAAAGTCAAGAATACAGCTTAATGCTGTCTCTAAACACTGACTCAAAGCTCATATAATTATCGTAACGTAGCGGTTTATTTTTTCTGTTAAACTGCTTACCTTGTAAACATCGTGCTTCTCACTCAGTTTGTCAAAAGTTAAAAACATCTTGTTGACCAGGTTAACGACTTCCATCGGGGTTACGTTGGCGCAGATATGATCAAAACCATCCAAGTAGCTAAACATAATGGTTACACTCTCAAAATGCTGAAATCAAAGCAAAAATGAATGAAAGCTGAAAATGGCACACTTCGTATTAGATGATGACCTGCAATAATTCAGACCTTCCAGGCTTTGGTACATCACGGCATGATACATGGGACGTCGCAAATGGTTGCCATGGTAGAGTATCCCCGCTATCATTCAACCTTTACAACAAGTAACTTTGATGCTAGGGGAAAGTTGTTTATTTATTTATTTACTTATTCATTTATTTATTCATTTATATTCATTTATTTTTATTATGTAGGCTTGTCGTAAACTATAATCATACAGCGGGTATCTTTTCTGTTTTTTTCTTTTCTCCTTTTTAACGAGTGGTAGCATGGCTAGAGAGAGTTACAGCAGTTATTGTTGGAAAGAAATAATTCACTGGCTCGGTCAGCGGTCAATAGATTTTTTGGTGGTAATTCCGCTGACCAGGACATTTCGTCAGCGGGGCAAAATTTTCCTGACCATTGTAAACAAAATGGTCGGCCAAAGCGATGAACTGACCTGTCGTGTTTGGAGTAGAACAAGCGTTCCCAAATTAAAGACTATTTGGTGTACAACAAAGGTGTGTTTCGATCCGTCGACCGCTTTAACGGCGGGTTTAAACCAAACTTTATCAAAAATCATGTGCGACAATTTTTCGCTCGAGAAGTGTTTCACTTTCACACCGTCTTATTTTCTTTTATTATTACATCACTTCACTCTTATGGTTTGAACATTTCTATTTTCCAATACCCACATAAACGCAAACCATCAGTTAGTAGCTCGGGGGAAAAGGAACAAACAAAAGTCCCACACCAAGATACAAACGGCCGACCTCAATCCGCCAACTTCAGATTACCCGCCTGAAACCTTTCCACTTTGCCAACGTGCAGGTGATTAATTATTCGTGATAAAAAGTTCATTACAGCTACCAATAAACCGCTGAATGATTGATGATCACTACGGGGTAAAATGATTCTCACAGCGAGCTTACAGCGAACGACTACAGATTCAAATGGTATTTGTTTTTTTTGTTGGAAATCACTAAATTTGCTCAGCAAATGACTTGTTTTACTAGCCATGTTATTTACGCATGGATATTTTTTTCGATGCTGGACGGGTTTTTCTTTCTCATTCTCCACTGAAGACAGAAGATCGCTCAATCGTGCGTACCCGTAAAAAGCATCTCACAAAGCGCACGGTTTGCATTTCTAAAACCTTAGTGATTCACCATTTTGTCAGTTTGAGGCCTGCTCTTGTGTGAGTAAACATAAGCATAAGCACAAACATCGTCCGACATCTTGCTTTAATGTTTCGCGGAGGTATGGAACCGAAAATAAGGTATTTATCTATTCTGCGCTTTCCAACGTGCTTACGCTCGTGTTGTGGGCGTCCTCACAACCGGTATGCATCATGCTTGTGCTTGTGGTTAGGTCGTAGTAAAACCCACGCTTAAACAGTAGTTTTGACGGCATACGTAGAGGTGTCTTCTTACATATATGTTTTTGCTTAAGGTCATCGCCAGCACTAAAGCCCTGGCCAAACGGACTCCGAAGTAGTCGTAAGTAGCCGCAAGTTGACCTTGCCTAGAAACTTGTGTAGGGTGGCCAAACGGACTCGCAAGTTTTCTTGCAAGTACATTCAAGTCGCAAAAAATACCATTTGGAGGCACACGTATCCTGTATTTCATTGGCTAATAATAGGTTAATGGACGTCACTCAACTTGCGTTGATTTGGGTTGGGTGGCCAAATGATGAAAAACTTGCGTTGACTTGCGTACAAATTTGATCTCGACCAAAGTGAGCGCAAGTTATCGAAAGTCAACGCAAGTGCCCGTAGGGCCTTCAACTTGGATCTACTTGTGAGTCCACTTGGCCAGGGCTTAAAAGGGCAGCACTTTAGAGTGTAACTGTCCGCTAATCGTTAAGTCACACGAAAGCTAACTGAAAGTAGACAGCAACAACTAATGCCGACGTTAATCATTGACGAAGCAAACAAAAGTACAGAAAGTAAATAAGTTAAACCTCCTTCACAGTACCTCGCATGTTTCAACAGCTTTCCTTCCATCTCTTAGTTCATCAGCTACAGCTTTGGGCATCATACGATATAACAGCTCCTCACTCCTCCGCCTCTCTTGGTCAAGTTTTTCTAAATTTTCCTCCAGAGTTTTTCCTCGATCTAAAAGCTGTGAGATTAAAAAAAAAAAAAAAAAAAAAAAAAATAGGTTCATACCTCATAAATGTGTAGTTCTGTCGATTATTCTGCATTACCTTAATCAGGCTTAAACAGCCCGGCCCAGGAGCTCTGCTTTTAGGCTTAACTAAATCTAAATATTTTTGCTTTGAATCTATACCTGATCACGAGCATACTCAAGTTCCGGGAGAGGTTGGATTCCAGAAAGAACCATCTCTTGTGAAGAGTCATACATTCCAAGGTCGCTCATGTACATTCCAGTGCGAGCCATTTCCTCTACACTGCTTATCCTGAAAACATGAATTAATGAATAAATAGTCAAGGCTGAAAACAAGCACAAAATCAGAAATAAAGAAATGGCACCACCATAGTTAATAGAGGGGAATGGTTTGAAACCTGACAAATTTCTTTGTTGTAAGTTTTTGTTCGCTTTTTTGGCCTTGACCGCGTACAAAACACAATAGTGGTTTACTCCGCACTGAGGAACTAACCAATAGAAACGTTTTGGCCACGTAATTCATGCATAGTGTATGAGCGCAATCCAGCATAAATCTTGGCATCTTTGTCTGCTTCTTTGATGTTTACCGGGCTTCATAACTATTTCTCTCGAAAAACTATGATGCCACAGAAAGGCATTTGATTATGGTCAATAATTATGAAGAGCTTATTGAGGCTCCATTGTGTAAAACAATTTTTCAAAATTACAATTAATATTTTAAAGTAATTTTGGCAGTAAATATTTTAGTTTTTAACACATTATGGAAATTTGTAATTCGAAATAATAATTAGTAATTATTATTGTTATTATTATTGAACGCTCCTCACTATTTACCTTTTTTAACCTTTAGTTACACAAAATCTCCCCGAGCTATTACAGCTTTAAATTTTACCGCGTATAAATAAAGTCGATTGATTGTTTGAGTTTTCTTTCCGACCAACCGATTAATCGAATAATCAATCAATAATCAATCAAATCGATTGATTGGTTGATTGTGTTGCATGAAGATTTAGTGAGAAATTTAGCCCATAGAATACATGCCTCTCAAAGATTCATTCGTTGTAGACTGTTTGTTGAGCAACGTTAACAACGGACTGGCAGGTAACTTAAAACACTTGACTTTGAAGCACGAGTTTCTTTCAGGTTGTAGAAATATCAGGCACCATTAAAAAATCACAACAGACCCAATATTACGTCATTTGCACGGAATACGACGATCAATAAAATCTCTCTCTCACTGAAGTATGTAAAGAACTAAACCGCGTGAAAAGGAATCATAAGTGCCAAGGATATTATATTTTCCCCTGTAAATGCCAGAAGCACACAGTAAATCATATGTCTGTATACCTTTTCAATTCCTCTTATCAATGTCCCGTTAATTCAGTTGTAAGACACCCGACCCGGCCCTACAGGGGAGAGCGAGCGGCAATTTAATTAATTACACTACTTACATGGGTGAGCAGACGAACAACACCATGTCGTATCTCTTCAGGTACTTCATCTGGCCTTTCAGATGAAGAGGTTTCATGACTTTTGCTGAGTAATCATAACCACTCAATCTAGTCACCAAAGCACCATTTCTTTCAACAATGTCGCTGTGTCGTCTCGACTTCCGGTGGCCCGTAAGGCTTATTTGCCGCCCATTTTCCTCTAGAATTGTTCGCAGCTCCATTTTATGATTAGCTTCGTTTGGCTTAATAAGATCTAATTTACCAACTGATTTCACAGACCTTAGGAGCGGCTTTTTAAGACAGTGGTTCTTCACACAGGGTAGCTTAGCAACCAGCTCGCAGATTACATTCCATGATTTAATCTAAATGGGAAAATAGAAATATACTCAGACCTAGATTAATAAGAAAGTGTACGTAGTTTTCTTCCACCAAATTCGAGCAAAAAATGGTGCCTAAAGCATTAAGTCAGAGGCTATTTCCTAAACCATGCTGACACCAAAAACAGGAATACATATAATAAAGAAAATAGAGAAAAAGAAAAGGTAAATAGATTGGATATTTAAAAGGTGAAGAGAAGGAATTCAGGAAAGAAAAAAAAAACAAAAAAAGGGGGAAAAAAATAAAGAATAGGAACTTCTGCACATTTTGAACATTAAACTGAGAAATGTAAACAACAAATTAAATAGGTTTTCAGCTTTACCATTCAAAATAAAAAAAAAAAGAAATGTGATGACGGAAAGTGCTAGGGATTTATTTATCCATTCATTTTTTTCATCGGCATAGCGATTCTTACTGAGCTAATATTAAATTTCATCAGTAGAAGAGCTATATCTTTTACCTGATCGATATCTTAAGTTCTCGGTATCAAAATTTTACGGAAAATTATATTTCCCTTCATGAAAACTTATTTCGCGTCTACACTGTAGTTTCCATCCCCATAATGCTGCTTTCATTCTGAATGATTCAGTCGGTGACTGAAGAACGCTGACTACGGACCGGGGGTAAAATGAAGACCGAGACCAGGGTAAAATGCAGACTGCAGACCAGGGGTAAAATGCAGACTACAAACTTTTAACTGAATCATGTTACCATTTTCATCATTGAGAGCTAACCGCGTAAACAGTCTAACCGGAGGGTTATTCAGGTTAACCTGAGTGATATTCAGGTTAACCTGAGTGACATTCAGGCTAACCGGAGGGTTATTCAGGCTAACCTGAGTGATATTCAGGCTAACCGGTGGGTAGATTTTCACCACGGTTAGCCTGAATAACCCTGTTTACGGTTAGCACTCGATAATGGAAATAACACCATATTTACTTAAAAAATCTGTAGTCTGCATTTTGCATTTTACCCTCAGTCTGCATTTTACCCCGATTTGCAGTCAGTGCAGTCTGCAGTCCGCAGTGTGCGTTTCACACTGACCATTTTCATTATTTGTTTTCCAGAAGACAAAAACCAAAATACACAATAAAAACAAAACAAAATTGACAAAACAACAGCTTAAGTGAGATTAGAAAGAAAACCAAATAATCCTTTAAAATTGAAGAAGACAAATTTCACGGTAGTAAAAGGTGTAATGAAGATTTCACCTGCGATGCTTTTCATGTTTGCTTTGATCACCTTCAATAAAGTGCATGCAGTATATACCTACAGAATAGTTCATGTTTATTGTAAATCGGATAAGCCTCAGCCTGGTGCAAAATTAGATTCCATAATTCCAATCAGGTAAAATTTCCATTTAAATTAAAATGACACCTTTTTTTGAGTACCAATATATAACTCTGTTGGCTAGTGTTTTAACATGAAATGTCAGCACAAAAAATATATTTCGATGCAAAATGAAACAAAAAAAGTTTGACTGAATGTTGGAAATTGACGAGTTGATGGGTTGATGATGAGTTGATGATGAGTTGATCAAACAGATAAGTGGGTCGTTCATGTTTGCGGGAGCAAAATATAGCCCTTGGCAACGTTTGCTGTCATGCAAACTGGTCGATGCCGAAAACAATTCAATTATAGCTAGGATTATGCGAGCTAGTATTGCGTTTACAAATTTATCCACTCACGTTTTCCCACGAAAATTCGCGCCGTGGTCGCCTCAGCGTAAACACTGAATCCACGCGGTTCCCGATTAAAACGTTGCCCAGCGTTGACGATAAAGCCTCCCCGGTCATGAGAATTTTCATGTTTGGTGTCACGACGAAGCTGAAAGGCATGATACGGAAGAAAGCTTCACAAGTTAAATCGCGATTTTGATGAACAGACATGGCATCCGGAGAAGGTGGTTTAAATGCAGAGTTGTTGAAACTGAGTTGGTAAACAACATGACAACCGGTTTCAGTTGAATTATTTCTAAGAACCTTCATTTCCACTGTGATGCCGTAAAACGTTCTCGCAACTTCCAGGATTTGCCCCATAACGTAGCGCAGAAATCCCCGTCGTTTGGATTTGTACTGTAATAACAATCCTGTGCTTGTTTCTTCCGAACAAAAAAATGTCGGTGACATAAGCTTTGGATAAGCGAATCGCATGTGTTCGTGTAAGTTATCGATTCCATCCAGAAAATCTCTGAAGTATCTTCCACTCACTTTTATGATCCTATCGTAGCCGTAGTTGCTGAAAAATTTCACGAAGCAAGCACCAAAGAATTCAATGAAATCATCTGGGGTCATTTTAGTTTGTTTCCCAATTACCTCCGCAGCAGCAGAAGCGATATCTAGAATGAGATGGTCAGGATATCGTTCGTGTGTGACAAATACGTGGTTTTTAACTCCCGCGCGAGAGCGAATCAAATTCCAGGTTTTTTCGCCGTATTTCTCTTTGAGGAAATGTTCGACGCTCTCCAGAAGCATGCCATACATAATGTCCTATGTGCGCCTCATCTCGCTGCAAACAAAAACAATAACAACGATCAGCCAACGCCGCCTTGAATTAGAAAATGGATTTGTTTTTAATCAATTTAAAACAAACCGTTTTCACGATGGTCCTTGTCAGTTAGGCAAATGGATTCGTTTTGTTATCAGTTCCGGCGTTTACGCCAAAGCTGAAACGGATCGGTTTAGCCGAGCCGTTTAACAGTCGTGCACATTAGTGATCGCAGCGAACAAAAAGTGTTGTTCAATTTAAACGAAGCGATAAAAGACATGGTATTTATGGTTTGCTTATTGTATTCTCGCTTGAGAGGTTACGTAAATTTTTGTCGTTAACATGTGACGTCAGAACTGATAAACTTTGCAAGTTAGCTCAAGTAGATACATTTTCCATTTTTTGCATAAATAATACATACTAGTTGACTATACAGGACAACTAGTGAAATATTACACTCAGGCATGAACAATTTCGACAGGTTAAATTAGAACATCAGTTACGCTTAGGCCACTTCAGAGCTTTCGTGGTTGTCTTGACCGGCCTTTAGCGCCCGATGCATTAGAAGTCTCGAGTATACCGTAATTAGCATGTCATTCAACATTATTTCAACTAAATTTGCTAATTTAAATTAGCAGCTGCCGTTTAATGATGGCCATTTATGCACGGGAATCGAATTTTCGATCAAAGAAAACCGCTTTTACTAGTTCTTCATAAAAACTCCGACGCTATTTCAACTCTTTTGCACGCGAGTGCTTTTTTTTTTTTTTAATGCACTTTTGAGATCGAACGGAAAATTTGGCACCTTTCA
Source organism: Orbicella franksi (assembly GCF_964199315.1). Classification (NCBI taxonomy): domain Eukaryota; kingdom Metazoa; phylum Cnidaria; class Anthozoa; order Scleractinia; family Merulinidae; genus Orbicella; species Orbicella franksi. The sequence goes on from NC_138154.1 coordinate 29,763,105, forward strand.
ATAACCTTCACCTTCGCCCAATCTCCATTTTTTCCATCGTCCGGTCTATGTCATTTATATTAATAATTTGTTTGTCATGAACACTGACAAACGAGACCAAGCTAAAGCCAACATTGTCTGAGCCATTTTTTTGTTTACATTCTTTAATCTTGAGCCACTTGTGCTTTGTGCATTAGCTTGTAATGAAAATATTTAACTTTTTATTCCTTACTACTAGCGTACTCATATATCCGGCGATCACTTGTCCAAGGTGGGATTCTGGAAAATTAGAGTGGAACGGACAGCGGACGGCGGATCGAGGAGTGAAAGTGCGTTTGAGCCTATTGCCACTCCTGTATCATTTGAAACTGACGTGCGCAAGTAAAGCAATCAATCATTTTCTTTGCTTTTAACTGAGATTGATTAGAGCACGATTAGCACTAGTGCGTCCGGAGGTCAAAAGTTCAAGTTCCAGTTTTAATTACTCGGCCCCTAAAAACGTTTTAAGGACAAGAAAAAGACCGTGGATGTAACACGAATTTGATCATTAAATGCGATTTGGGCTATAGAAGTTTCAAATATTATTAACAGACAAAATCTTCTATGGCAAAAACGATTGCCCAATAGCAGCTTCGTCCAAGATGAAGAGAGTAAATCCCCATGCAATCCCTCTCAAGTTATTTCCAAGTCATTCCAGGCTCTGGTAATCTCAGGAGGGTCTAGAGAGATCGGCCAATCCTGTGACGAGAATTGCAGTCAAGTCTATATCCCAAGCGACATTACAATTTCATCCTTCAAAAAACATCCCCCGCGCATAATGGTACACCGCTAGTTACGAAGAACTGTATGTTTTATCTGAATATAAGAGGGATTTCCTTGAGAATGAGACCTACATGGGAGTTTAAGTCTCTTACCCTTAATCGGATCTATTGCAAAGCTGTAATATTTCGGCTGGAGTTCAACAAGTCTTCTACCGTGACAAATCAAAATTAATTCCAGTAAACCTGAAGAGGACTGGTAGCCAGCTGAAATAGCTATTGACGTCTATACCCGTTTTTTTGATCAATCCATGAACTTGTCTCGGGACAACTGCTGCTATTTTTACGGAGGGAAACGATATAATCTATAAGTAATTCTTAAAGTAGAGAGAGGACTCTAAATTCCCAGGCGGGATGAGGCGGGTGATGATTTTCTGCTTTGAAGAGATAATGCTGCTGATGATAATGCTGTAAAATAAATGCCTGATGTTTACTCTTAGAGAGCATTATTCTAGAAAAAATAGACTGTGCGCTGGTGTATAAAATTCTATCGAGAAGTTTCCTGCTTTAGGCTGACCCTTTAGATCACCTTTTAACGATTGTGGACCGGTCAAGGGAGATCAAGGAACAATTTAAATTAAAGAAGGAAGGTAGATGAGCATATAGATCGGTATGTTTACAACAGCTAATGTAGTTGAAAAGTGAACTTTGATTGCGTGCTTTAGCTGAGCCAGGAAGTTGTGACGTAAACTCAGTCCATTGCGCTTGGATAACCATTTTCACATCGCCTTGACGGCATCATTTTGCGGTCGGTTTTAAAAAGTTGTGTCGCTGAATTTCAATATTTGACTTAAGGGTGACGCGTAAGCTCTCTTAGAATGTCTCGTGTTCAACAGCGTCGATCGAAAACTGCGCACTTTGTCGTTCCCGCTGACAGAAATCTTTGCAGAATTCTGACTAACGCACATGGTATGACATTGAACAAGTATGTGCATTTTATGTCAAAAGAAATAGTGTCACTTTGTCATTTCCATACCCTTTAAGTCACATCATTTGCTTTAGACGAGTTCTTGCTTTCCCAATTAAAGGTAAGATATTGAAAAATGCAAAGGACTTACCGTAAATCCGTGTAGCAGTTAATTAGAGTCCAGTAGTCTATTGTACTGAGCTAAATACAGTTTAATTGTTCTAGGCAGATAGACTTGAAATCTGATAGGTTTTGCACGAGTGTCTTGTCAAGGCTGTGAAACATTTTACTGATTATGTTTCTTTTATGTCTTTAATTAAACAAACTATTGAAATTGCTCTTTCAATTCAAGCTAAACTTTCGTGGCCAAGGTCGAAGTGTTGCTAAAACACATTGAAGAAATGTTCACTCCTCAAGAAAACATAGCATAAACAATGTTCAGGTATTTAGTAAAGATAAACCGTTCATAAAATTTATAATAAGGTACATGCGTTCGTAGCCTTTGTGAATGGCATTCTCGACTTACGCCACGAAATCATGCCTTAATTCACAACCCTCGCGTCTAAATATAACTTCCTACCGTACCGGTTCTTCAGCTTTTTATCAACAGTGAATGCAGATAAAAGAATTAAGATATCAGCTGCGTGACCTGTATCTCTACCTTAACTTGGAGCTTAATATACTGACTAGCAGGGCAATAAACAGACTGTACAGTACGATATACGACTGCATGTCTAAAGACGCCGTTGAATTGAACACTTTTTGTAATTTAATTAATTATAACACTGCTTTCCGTGATCTTGCTTGCAAACCTCGTTGTTTTCAGGCAAAACGTTTTTCTTTCTTTTCTTTTTTTTTTTTTTGTTATTATTATTATAATGGCAAGACTTAATCCCTTAATCTACTCCTTGCGAGGTCCAGATAAACTGACGGTTACGCAATCCATTAGTTCAACGAATGGTCCAGAAGAATAAAACAAACAGTAAAAATATTACTGATTAACCTTGTTCCTTCCTAATTACGAAATAATAACATCGTCTATTTTTTTTCCCAATTCATTAGTGGGCCACAAACGAACAAGGGCAAGAAGTCAGTGAATATCTCTATTGTATCTGGACTACACGATTGGTCAATAAACAGCTGCTCACGCGAGTGTACTAAATTAGGAGATAAATACCCTTGAAATAGCAGTCATAAAACCGGTTAGAATACCGGCTGCTAAATCCAGTTTACTGCTTGTTCAATGACAGAAAAAGGCTAGTGTAACGGGGTTCTGTACTTGTAGCCTCGATTTTAATCTAACTTAACACACGAAACATAGTGATCTCATAACAGCTAACGAAATGTTTTGTAACTGCCCTTGCGTAACCGAAAAATTAATTAGCTTGGCATGCCTTGTTTGTTTTTGTAATCAAATTTCGATCACCACATTCCTTTCTGATGTTCCTTCAGATAACCATGGAAATAGCGAACAGGAGATTAGAATCTGCAGTTACGAAACTTGCTTAAAATGATCATCTTTCATGTAAAAGTAAATGGAATTAAATGTTACCAATTTCGTTCTGCACATTGATTCGATTAATTTTAGCAATTAAAAAGGATTTTTCTCTTTCAACAGTTTTTTTTTTGGACACTAAGAACCATCCATATGAGACAAATTGACAAGTAATTTGCCCGTGTATACAACTCAACAATGCTGTTGTTGTTGTTGTTGTTGTTGTTGTTGTTTTTTGACACGTTTTTTAGAACACCTCCAACGCAATGAGGCCAGGACGCCGGGGCCTCCCTGGAAAAATCATAAGAACGGCAGTGAAATGGCTTCATTTTCATTAAAGAGAATTTCCATGTTTGCATGTGGCGCGGTAGCTGTCGTTGTGACGTCGCATATGAAACGGTGGAGAAAACGTATATATATATGATTGTGACTTCTTAAAAAGTAAACACAGAATAATCGATTAAAACAAAGCGCAGCGTCTGGAAACTAACTGTTGCTTTCTGCAAATTGTTGCCGGGCAAGTTTGGTTTTATTCATTTTACAGAAATCGGCGAGACGTGTTCTGTGTTTCCTGGTCATAAAGCTTAAGACTTCACTTTTATACTACGACGTTGTGATGTAATCAAACCATTGAACAATTAAGAATCGACAGCAAGTAGATGTTGTTAGGAAAACCTGACGCGAGAGCAGACGTAATTAAAACTACGCAATACATGCAAATCTGCACAATTGATAAATGTCGACTTCTGCAAGCCTGTAAAAAGAAGAGAAGACTGCCGTTCTTCTGCTATCGTGTTTGCTTGCTTGCAAAGACGAAATTCTCTTTTCTGACAAAAAAGAAAAGTTTTCAGTTTCAGCATTCGATTTTGAAGATTTCCTCACCATCCTTGACCTAACTAAAAAATCCGCAGATGTTGAAACAGAGAGTTTGCAAGCGAAATTTAGCTAAACAAGTTTGTTGCGATGACTTACGAAGTTTTGCCGCGAGCACTTAAAGTAAACTGCCGCCTAAAACTTAATTCACGGGTAGTTGATTATGTACCTTACCTTAAATTAAATTTAAAATTGACGAGACGTAACGCGCGAGTACACCAATCCAAACAGCAAGAAAAAGTGATTTCTGACGTCTTTGAAACGAATCGTAATTTGAAATGAAATTGCTACCCTGGCGGCAAAACAGCGAAGGTTTAATCTTACTCTTTAGGTCTTAGTCTTTAGCCTCACTCCTACGGAGACAAACTTTTTCCTCGTCACGTACTCCGTTTCACCCTGCATACACTGTACGGTAATAAAATTCACAGGAACTCTAATTTACAGTGTTTCTTTGGGAATCCGATGACAAAGAATTTCCTTAACAATTGAATTCTGAACACTTTTTATGAATGGGAAAATTGGGATAGTAGACTAGTGTAGTTCAACGGTTGAAATTGCTGTGGTTAATTTGGTCTATTTTGCATTTTGCATGAACTTTAGAATTTTAGTTGTATACTTGAAAGCTCGTACGATTTAAGTTCTCAAAATTGTTGTAACATTTCAGCGCGAATACATGGAACCTTGCAAAGCCGCACGGCCGCCGAAGTTAGAGAGTACGTATTATGCAGCAAGAAGCACATGGCAGCCTGCTGCACAAGTAGGAAACAACAAAAGCATATCATAAGACGCACTTTTAGACCAATAGCGTAACTTGTTAACCGTTAATTTGAGTTTATCAATTATTTCCTATCGTGACTCACAAAAACATTTACGATGTAAGTTGTTTGAGCGGCTGCTACACAAGCATCTGTAAAAGTACAAAACTATCGGAAAACGCACTTTCAAGTTTACAGTGTAACTTGTCTACGGTCGAACCGTAGTTGATCAATCTATTTTTTCCCCACCGTTCAAGCTGTCATCAGGCCCAATGGTCCAAAATTTCCTGAATTTCGAAGATCGCAGAAAAGAAGGCTGATGACAGTTTGCCCTTCGTGGCTTGTCTATTTGTCTCAAAGCGAAGAGCCACCAGAGCACAATGTGTATTCTGGTTGCCACGCAATGCATTGTGGACGCCGTGCAGTGTATTCCGGTTGCCGTGCAGTGCATCCCGACAAAAGCTCGATTTTGCATAGTTTTATCATCCTAACTGTAAAAAATTGTAATTTTTATGCTTATGGATTGCAATAACCAAATGTAGCTGTGTTAGATAGAGCCCGGTCGCGGTTTTAATTTCCAAAGCCTTTGTCTGTAAGTTCCGCGAACTTGTACGCGGCCAAGAAGTTCGCTTACTTGTTCGTTTTCCAAGGAAAAATAAAACATGGTTATAAACAAGAAATGCGAGCAGAGCGCATAAACCAAACGAAAGCTTGAGCAGTATGCTCGCCACCAGCCATCATCTCATTTACAGTGCGCTCAAAGTTATTTCTCGCGCTACGTTCACCAAAAAGGATATATGTACAAAATTAAACTTTGACCAGATTAAGAAGTAACATTACTTGCAAAAAATTTCGGACAAAAAAGGTTTTCCGAAATTAAACTCGTCCGAATTTTTTTAGCGTCCGAGATATTGACAGTACAGTATAAAACTTTAAAAGTATGTCATTAAATACGTGTACATTATTCATCGTGGTGTAAGATAGCATATTAAGGCTGATACAACTCTTAGGTCCTACTTAGTGCGACCTAAAGACACGCTTGAACCAACAAAACAAGACGGTGTTGCTTATAAGATTCCTTGCGAATGCTGCAAAGTGTATATCGGAGAAACAGGGAGAACTATGCTAGAGAGGATAAAAGAACATGACAGAGACATACGGCTTGCTCGTAAACAAACCTCCGCACTTTCAGAACACGCCAACGAGGTGGGTCATGTTCCCATTTGGGACAAAGTCAAGTTTATTTATCGTGACCCTCACTGGTACACACGAAGGGTCAAAGAAGCTATCCATACAAGACTTCATCCAAATAACATCGACAGAGATAGTGGAATCGAAATTCCTGAAGCATGGATACCTACAATCAGGAAAACACAACAGCCGTTCAGTTAGAATGCGGACTTATGAGGGAACAGCGTCACAAAGTCGGAATAATAATGAGGATCGAAATGCACCAATAGCAGCGAGCCAAGGTGCTACAAATAGCAACACGCAGCAATTGACCTCACTGCCTGATGAATACTAGCAGTATAGCAGTCGGAACGTCGCGATCTACTTCTTAAAGTGACTCCACGGTGAGACAAAAGAGTGAAAATTCAGCTATCCTACTTTAAAAGTAGCTCTAAAGCTGCTTTATGAGGCGAACTCTAGTTGAAACATTGCTTGAGATACGTAACGGCTTGATAGAATTTGTGTCATTTTCTCCTCGGTATATCTCTAAAACCTTGCTGCTTCAGTCTAGTTCGTGTTTTGTAGGCGTAAACTTGTCTGAAATGAGATAAAAAGTGTCCGAAAATTAAACGTCGGAATTAAGACGTCCGAACATTTTTGTAAGTAATGTACTACATATATCAGTATGAAACACAAATTTGATGGCTTCCAATATTAATTCATGTGGGGTAATTTGATATGAAAAGTCGTTATTTTAGAGGAGTGAACCGTGGTGGGTCTGCAGTATTTCTGTGAAAAGGGAAATCAAATTGGTCAGACTATAATAATTTTTAACCAAACGTAACTATTTTGCATTCAGGGTGCAATTTACTTGTGTTTACCGTTTCGTTTCCGGTTTGAGTGACGTCACGTCACGTGTCATTCTCCCGAGGGAATCTCACGTGTTTTTATATTTTTTCGTTTTGTGAGTTTGTAGTTTAGTAGGTTTTTGCCAAAACAGTTCTTTCACGTGCACCTTGCAGGTTAGTAAGATTTTTTCCTGTGATATCTAATCAGTTGACGGCAGTTATATTACTGGTGCATGTAAACAAAGAAGTACAACGATAACCAAGCTAGTCAATCGGTTACTCTCGTTATGGACAATAGTCAAAGAAGAATTGTACAGCCTGGCCAGAAAAGCAAAGAAATAAAAATAAAGACTTCTATGGCTCCATCTTCCCTCTCTACATACATGGGATTATTTGTGAGTGTCGAGGATACTGTTGCAATTGATACAGTTTCACGCATGCGAACGAAATATCTCATTATCGCCGGTATAGACGGCAGGTTATGCATTGTCAGAGGCACAGCAAAACAAAAAAAAAAAGAGAAAAAACGAACAATTATTCTTGTCACAAGGTCTGAAAAATCGTAAACGAAGCTTTCGACTGTATCGCACAGTCTTCATCAGCGATTAAAGTGAGCTCACGTTGTCACGTGATTAAACAATTTGCACTTGGTCAATTCACATGAGTGGCTCTTCCAAGTAACTTTTTCGGTTGTTCATTCATTCATTCATTCAGTTCGTCCTTAGCTCTTATTAACCGAGCAGGAGGTCTATATGGGAGAATCCTGACTGAGGTCGTGAGTACAGACCGAACGCAGTGAGGTCTGTGCACACGACCCAGGTCAAGATTCTCTCATACTGACCGACTAAGCTCGGTCAATAAGATGTTCATTATATGGCAAACAACAACTGACAATTTAATTCGCTTAATGTAACTGGTTTATACTAACTGACATTTTGCTCACGAACAGCTATGAGGCGAACTTAATTCTGCCAAAGTTTGCTCTTTACTTTTTTCTAATCAGGCTTTTTGGCACTTCCACAAATAAACATTGTTAGGAGAAAATAGTCAATATTTTTGCATTTTATTTTGCAACTTTTTCACCGCAAAATGTAACTGGTCTAGACGCCGTTCTATATGGGAAAATCTAGACCGCTTTCAATACCGATTTCAGCCAATCAAATTCGTGAATTCGCTAGTCCTTGTGAGACAAAGCCATATAATAATGCCTAATAATACACGACTTCATGCAAAATACCTCCATGTGTTGAAGGATTGCCTACAGCAATTCAATTAAATTGGACGAGGTTGCGAAAAATATTGTGATCTGTCAGTGGCGAGCAGATCAATCAGTTGCCGAAGCCAAAGACTGAAACAAATAATTTATCTGCAAGACACTTACAAATCACGATTTCTCTTGCGATAACCGAGTTTAATAATTGTTTTATCATTCAATCAATTGTTTTATCATTTTCATCCCTCTGCTATTCTCCGACACTCTCTGACAGCTCAGAGGAAGCTATCTGTCATTTTCACACAGGAACGTGGTTACAAAAACGCGCGAGCCCAACAATATTTGCAGCAAAACACATTTAGACGTTTTTATGCTTGAGCAGAGCATTATTTGCAGGCAGTTACTTACTGGTCACGTGGTGGTCTCTTGGCAAATGAATGAGAAGAAAAAAATGGGTCGAATGAATGATGATATCACTTATTTGCATTACATATTGCATAATACGCATACATATATCTCTCACTGTACATCAATAAAACAATTCAGAATTAAACCATAGTATAATTCTAAATTGATAAATACGCAATTTAAACAAACTCACGTTTTCACGGCAAGCGACTGCATTTTTTCCCGTGATTGCGTCACATTGCCTAGAAGACATTGCATGAGCACTGAAAGGAATAACTTTCGGTCGGCAGCAACTCAATCTCTTCCAACATGTTTGCCATCGATCCACTTGTCTTATTCAAGTTTAATACAAAAGCACCCACTTAAGTTTTTTTCTTATTTCCCGTTAATGTTATACGTTTCTGCCAAGCGACGATCGAGATCTTACTTAGATCTTATCTTTGTTTCCGTGCTGATTATTATTCAAGATCTGATTTTTTATTTTCCGATAACATGTACACGAACATGAAAACCTGTTCATTTAAGCTTATATATTCACAGCAAAGATAGTAAAGGCATAATTGGACGCGTACGTAAAAAGTGGGAAATAGATTCCGAACTCTCAAGGAAGAAAAATATTTTATAAAAAACAGCAACTTAAATTGCAGATATTAAACGAAAACGGTTTCATCCATAATCTTAAGTGTGATTTACATAAGAACCTACCTAACAACAACTAATACGAGTCTTCGGATAAACTTTCAAAGTTCTAATAGAAAATTTCAAATAGAATTACTGTCAGTCTTAATATATTAACAATTAAAATTCTCTTACCTTGATATGATTATAATTTTTTTCACAGAAGCGCTTGCGTATGGGAAGGACTGCGAATAAAAAATATCATATTTAAGTCATACATGATGCGGTCCGTTTGTTAGCTTGCGCACGTGACAATCATTCGACAATCATCAGTCACTTTATACATATTATGTCTTTTCAGAATATATGGTCCGCGTTGCCCTAGAGAGTGCTCGACAGGTATGGAGCTTCGTCTAAAGAAAGTGGACTGGAATAGTTCTCGTTGTCACCTAGATCCAGACCAGAGGGAAACACTCTCACGAAACAGTTCTGTCGATCAAACAAAATGAACGAGAGCTGGTCCAGTCCAGTCATTATGTATTTACATTATATATTGGCTTAATAAACCATGCAGCGGAAATGATAATCTTTTTACCACTGGACCAATTTGGCAGTAAAGAAAGAATGGCGTCGACTTTTTCTTTTGAGGTTATTCTTGAAACAGAACACGATTACTTACCGTTTTGATGTGGCATCAAATGAAAGTAGTTATGTGAATTTAAAAGCTAGCCTTTGTATTTTATACAGAAACACGAGACTATTATTGTCTCTTGACAGAAACTAAGAAAACATTGTCTGAATACAAAATGTATTGCGACAAACTTTAACAGTTCGCAATTTCTACTAAAAAGTTGATAACGTGGAGTAACAGAAAAGCAGGGTCTTATTAAGTACATATGGTTCCAAAATTAACACTCACGTTCAAGTCTACGAGCGTCTCTCTGTGGCTTCTTAAGATGAATTTATTCATGTGTAATCTTTTTGCGACGTTTACTACTGATAAAAAGTCCAGCATCTGTTTCGTACTGAATTATTATTCATCTGATGCTGAGCTTCTCTTTTAGAGATAAACAACGTTTCTAAAAACGTCTTAAAAGGCGCTGTCTTTGCCAAGGTTCAGGCTGCGTGAGTCCCCGTCAAAACGTAAAATTCGCCAGATAAATGGCAGAGGGAGCAATTGTTTTAATTGGGTTTTTCTATTAAGGCTGCATCCTTTTTCAGAACTGAGTTAAAAATAATATATGTCTATTGTTATCTCGGCAGGTGATACCTACCGTAGAAGTCCGTTCAAGCAAACTAGAAATTCACATATCACAGTGCCACTTACCATTATACATGTACAAATCAATCTCGAATCAAATTACCAGGCATTCTTCAGACCACTCTATACAACTGGTGGATGAATTTGGTTTACATATGTTAATACCACTTTACGCAATGAGTGATTGTAAACTTGATTGAATTAAATTTTATTATTCGATCTGAGTAACCCATGCGGACAAAATCAAAACAAAATGTATGTCCTTTCAATTTTGATCGCATTTGTTCAGTTGTCGTTGTCCTTTTTTTGAGAATGACATTCCAAAACAAATACGGCAATACAATTACTATTCCTGTATGAAGATAAATGATTGTTATTAATACAAGTTGCACAAGCACCACTTACGGAAAATAACACAATAAAGACAAATTACAATTATATTTTGCTGGGGGTGTTTCTGTCTTTGAAAGTCAGGGGTGGACATTAGATTGATGATAGGGGAAAAGAGCCGTGGCTGGACAAACGCTCCACAATATCGAGCAGGCGCAATAGATTATAAGAAAATATCTAGAAAAAACAGTTTCGGGGAGAGGTAAATAGAACGCTCTCTGTCGTGGCATGTTTATTATTATTATTATTATTTGGCCGTCAAATTGTCGAGCAATGCCTCCACAACGCTTAAATTAGTACAATTATATCGTTGTAAATTCTCTCTTGTTTTTGGTTAACATTTAAGTTCAAAGCAAGAAATTGTAAATAATTACTGTTGGTCAAAATCATCCCTCATTTGAACGTACGAAAACTGTTTAAAATACAAGCCAAACGATTGTGTGTCTTTTTTTCTTATTGCACATAAATACTTCCTAAAATATTTTTTCCGGCGATGTTGGATGTGCACGTTGCCTACGTACAGCTTTGTCGTATTCTTTCCTGACACAGGAACGGAGAAAGGACCACACGTCTGCGCTCAAGAAAAGTGGATCTCGCTCGTTTTGCATTGATTTCCACTTTAAAATGGCCAAGCTTATCTAAAACCTCCTAAGCTGGTGCCACATTTCTACTAGGGTGTCGGTTCCTTTGAAGTGCTTACCTGTTCCCGTGTGAGGGTGAACGTTTTGAAAACAATTTCTTCTCGAGAACATATCTGATCTGATTTCATCAAAATTCAGTCACTTGACGTTTAAATGAAATATCAGAGATAAATCAATTACTCCGAGTAATTCGATTCCTAATTTGAATATTTTTAATGAATGTTTCTAAATGGCTGACAAACGTACGAATTATTACATGTACGTGTCCACTGGAATATTTTCAAAATTGTAAATCAGGTTAAGACGTACTCAATCCCCAACGCAAATGTAGTAAGGGACCGCAGAGAAGACTTCTGGTGGTTCAAGTAGAATCTGTGAAATATCTGATCAGCCAAAAATAGAAGTACAATCCCTAAATCATGTTATTTTTTCACGGGTTTTTTGTTATAATCGCACAAAACAAATGTGATTTTCCTCACATAAACAGACGGACATACATGATTCCCTCTTAAGAAACTATAAACTGCATACCTCTGTTAAAGGAGAATCGCTTGAAGTTTCCAGGCCGTAAGTGAGGGCTTGTACTTCAAAAACAAAATACATCAAAATTTCGTCCTTGCTATTTGAGGACTACAATGCAAATTTGACTAGCTTATCTCCCTGGAGTTAGCCGCGGTAAATAAAAAAAAAAAAGATTTTTAGGTCAATTTGAAAACGCCAAAGATGTTGAGATGTATTTTGTTGCCGTGGCATAAATCAGGAAAGAAGGTTTTACTGTTTGAATCAAGATAAAAGCCATTACCCTCTGATAAATTGAAACCTACCTGACCTGAGCCGTGAAATCTTCTTAGGAGAAAATCTTAAAATTCTGAATTAACACGAGTCAACTTTTCACCGACCTTCTTGGACCGTCAAAAACCTTTTTAAGGCACGCAATATAAGTCGGCGAACTGTCGTCAAGTTAGCTGTCAATCACAGATCAATTTTTGTTTCTTTGGATAAATACATTGATTGACATGTTTTCATTAGTTTAGGCTAGGGATTAGCACATTCCTAATAACAACTTTGTACCACCTATGGTGTGTTTTCATTCGGCGTCGTCAAAATTCTAAAGCATAAACCAATTTTTCACAAAAATTATAAAACAAAATTATACGTGCAAAGTTCCATGCTTTAAGATTGCTTCGGTGTGAAGGAATAAACGTTGTAAAATTTCACGCGTTCTTTCAGCGGTCTAAGGTTCATCGAATAGCACAGAAACCAGATTTTTTCCTGTAAGACCGTCTAGACTGTCAATCGTGTTTTATGCAAAGATTTATTTAAATTTGATCTGACAGGGGTAATGTGTAATACAGTTTAAGAACAGTTTAACTTAGTAATTAAATATGGCTGGCACAACAACATGGCGACCAAATTATAAATTTATATAGAAGTTACACATATTTTTTTTTTTGCATGCAACTTCCAAAACGTGCCAAGATGAGTTGCTTGACTTTTTCAGTCCTCACATGCATAACTGAATGGCTAGTTTAAAAGTAAAGTTAATCGCTCTCAAAACGCACTGAAGAAAAAACTGCTTTATATAGTGGTAGTAGCCGACTCAGAGTGACACTGACGACATTTTGCACTGGTCCTTTCCGGGGCTTAGAAGGTACGGAACTACCAATATATTTCAATTCATTTGCATTGAGAAATGACCGTTTTCATTTAAACAATTGTCATTATCGCTTATATTTTAAATATCGTAAACTGTAAAGTGTGGAAGACCACGTTCAAAATCAAATCAGTAATTTGACACTGCCAATTTTATTTTTTCACGGCGCGCGTCACGCAAAACTGTCACAGACTCCCCCTTTCGCTGATTATATAAATTTCTTGACTACAGCACTACAGCAGTTAGATAAAAAATTTTATTAGATCTTTTGGTGTGTAGTACCGCTGTATATTTTTACTCGTTGTTTGTATTTTGACTCCCCTACGGGCTCGTCAACATACGGCACAACTCGTAAAAATGTACAGCGATACTACACACCAAAATATGCATTCACATGGTTAAAAGTATGAATATAGGTTGCATGCCAATAAGCGGTGAGACAATAAGAAACCAGTCCCTTATTTCTGACGAGATATTCGAAATATTTAATAATCTTCACTACAGATTTTAAAAGCATTAATTAATATATTCATGAAAAACGTCTAAAGTTCTAAATCTTATGCTTTCAAATGAAAGACGCCGATAAAGACTTAAAAGGCTTTAAAAGTATAAAATTTGCTCAGCAGAATGTCAGTATGCATTAACCTTTTGTAAAACTACCCATATCTCCAGCAGAGTGATGATAAAAAATTTATCCGCAATGATGCCGTTGGGTGTGAAGATAAGCTCGCATTAAAAAACTTTTCCGGCTCACTACACACTCCGTACTCATTATAATACAGCAGGGCACAAATAAAAGCACAAGCACAGATTTTTACCTCCCATGCTTCTTAGAATGGCTTTTAAAACAGTGCGAAGCGAGTCAGTTTTCAATCTGTAACCCCTGTTTCAAAGTTTAGTCAGAATCTCTAACTCTAAAGACACTTTATTAAATAGCCATTTCATTTTTCAAAGTGATCTATATTAATTGCGTAAGCCCCTCTTGGGCAATTATCCATAGCATGGCTTTTAAAAATTACTTCCGTTATCCTCGACTTTTTTATCACATGTTATCTATTTTTTAAACCTTCCCCCAAATATCTTAAAATCTTTCATTTGCATATGGTTTAAACAATGAAAAAGCTGATTGCAGGGAAATGGAGCAGGCGTTTACAACCAACAGAACCAAGGTCAACAACTAAATTCTGTACTGAATACCTGAAATTTAATAAGGATACCAACAGCTAAAATACGTTTTAGATAAAGAAAGTATTCATGAATTTCGAAGTATACTGAATTATGGTCAAATTTGAATCATTGCGCGTGTTTAGGCGCACTCCGGTTCAAAGTTACGGGTACTTCTTGGCAGTGAAACAGTTCGATTTATCTTCGCACACGCTATATAACAATTTCCCACTAAAAAGCCTGACGTAAAACTAAGAGCCGTTGAGATTATACTTTTCATGCATATATTCATTATATGAATGTGAAAATTACTTTATCTTGATTGTATACCACTTACCTGAAGGCTTGTACAATTTTGAGGGAATTTTCAAATACCACTCATAATGTAAGTCCTTAATAAACCATTTTCATATTCTCAGTAATTGACTAGAACTTCAGTTGCTTGTAACTGATGCTAATGCGGGCAGTCACATGAATGCAAGTGACATTAATCTCTTTTTTATGATGTTACTCCACATGAGCCTCCATTGCAAGATATTGCCGCAGTTGCATTCATAAGATTACCCATACATATTTACACTTACGGTGATTTTTTTTTACGGACGGCCACAGCTGCGATACCGCGACGTCGTGAAGCGCGACATGAAGGCTGTAGACATCAACACAGAGTCCTGGGAGAGCCTGGCAGCCAACCGGTCCAGGTGGAGAAAAGCCCTGACCAAACACCTCAAATCAGGGGAGGAGAAGCTGACACGAGCCGCCACAGAGAGGCAGGTCCGCAGAAAACAAAGCGACAGCCTCGACAGACCAGAGACAGAGCGCAGATGCAGCCTCTGCAACAGAGACTGTCACTCCCGCATCGGCCTCTGCAGCCATAGACGCCGGTGCTCCAGCCAAGCAGACAACTAGGATGCTACCCATGGTCAACCCTGACCGACGGAGGCCTGGGGGGAGGGGGTGATTCTTTTGCCTAGTCTCTCTTTTTCAATATTATTTACTTGTATTTGGCCTTTGTAGGAAACTAAAAATTCTGCATAAGCAATGTAAAAGAATTTAAGGAGGGGATTACGTTGTTAAGATCAAATTCACGCAGTTTTGTGAAGTGTTTGGCCAGCATATAATGTCGGTGACATAACGATAAAAAATGAGACACTAACAAAGGTTGTCACGGTAACAACTGCAAGTCTTTTTAACTTTTGTGGTGTATAAAATATGTAATAAATATTTGTGATCCAAAAGGATCAGTTGCTGCGTGGCACAGTAAACAGTCCAAAAGTTGTAAATAGTAATAACGCAGTGCCAAATTAAAAATGATGTTTATGGAAGACATTTCGGGCCCAGCCCTTCCTCATTGCTAAGTTGAGTTTTGAATCACAACTAAACTTAGCACCGAGGAAGGGCTAAGCTCGAAAAGTCTGCTATAAACATCGTTTTAAATCTGGTATTGAGTTATTACTATTTAAAACTTATAAAATATGTACATCGCCTTTGTTGACGGTTTCTTGTAGATCTATAGCATATACCTGCTTGAAAGCTATATGCTGCGCTTTAAGTTAAATGCAATGTGAAACCATAATAATACAAAATTATCTGCTTTTATATGCCAGCAAAAATGCAAACGATATGCTTGGGAGATTTTAAATTCCGGATATTAAAGCAAGAATTGTATATCATTTCCTTTAACCACTCACCTAAATGTTTCATGGAAACACATTCACTGATACACTACGCGCTCTTAAAATGGACCTGGAAAATCTGGGGTATCTGACTATCTTCAAACGAGCTGCATGTGGGCACGATGATATAAATTGCGTTCAGGCGGCTGTCGATGTACTGGAGGGACTTTTATTGCATGTAAGCAGGTGATCTCATAAAAAATTGAAGTTGCTGGAATCAAAGATATGCTTTCATTTCTCTCCTGCTCTTAATCCGGCCCACTAGCTCAAATGATTTTATTAAATTATTTCAAAAGAAGCCGCTACTCGGAGAGTTTCCAAATAGAGACAGCTGCAAATAATTTTCAATGTTTGCCATTTGGCAAAATTGGGTAAAAGATTATTCATGCAAAATGCTGTAAAAGTTCAAAATTACGCGCGAGGCATTTCAATATAAAAGGAATAATCTACAAGAGAAATTTTTATGCATAGTAAAACCCAAAGGGAAAATTGAAAATTAAAACCCTTTACCCGAGTAGAATACATTAATGTATAGCAAAAATCAATAACGATTGCAAAATCTTCTCCTTCAACTGCGTACAACTTGCCATTAAAAAAAAACGGATCTAGATTTAACAAAACGTCTACACATTAACAGCTAGCGTTAAACAGAATTGCTTTATCGCAAAAAAGCGTGCAATCCATCCGTTCAATATTACAATGAATCTGGCATTCAAATCTCGAATCTTATGAATTGCGCTCCAAATTACAGAAAATTGTAAATTTAAGTCAAAATTTGGGTGTTTTACTCACCTGTTCTAAATGTATATCGCAGATGTTACAAGCACGCGTTTATACGTTCTACCACGCACAAATTCTAGTTCTTCGCCCTCCTTTCAGTAACTTACTAATTAAAAAACATAATGATTACAATGTGTGAGCTGAGACAGTAATTCAGCTTTACCTTTCACCAGGTCAAAATGTTGACGCTTTATTGGAAAGACATCCATTAGTGGTCATTAGTAACAGTCACTTCGATTGCGGTAATTCTTTAGCAATATATAGGCGCTTTCAATTCTGAAGTGCATTTACCGGCCGGCGGCTTCAATAAACGGTCATAAACTCCAGTTGAATTACATGTTATATCTGTTTCAGATATGCAGTCTTGGAGGAAAACCTAAAATTGTTTTACCACCCACGTTGAGGGCATGCAGCTTTAACTATCGATAAATATATTTCTGAAATTTTACTTCTTGATTTATTTTTATATAATGTGATATTTTGATAAATAAAATATTGGCGAAAATATCCAAAATCTCACTACTATTTGATTCCTGAAAGCTCGTGTCGCGTGAGAAGCTGAAGAGCGTCGTTAAAAAAATAAATAAATAAAACAATATAATGGGCTCACAAAAATGCGTACACTCTTACTCAAAGAAACACATATTAGGGCCAGTTATACGAGAAATTAAACAAAAAATAGCGTTTGCTTCCACAAGACGCGAACTGGGCCATTTAGTCAAGCGCAGCTTATGTAAGACGCGAAGTGCTCGTATATCATGGCTCCAGACATATTCCATGGCTTATTCGCAACCAATGCCTCGCTTTTGTGTCGGTTGTCATTGCAATTGCAAAATTGCGCTAGTCGTTGGGCGAACGTGGGAAAACCTTCGCTTGCGCAGTGTGAGGGCTGAGACTGTCGGTGGGGCTAAGGTTGGGGCTAAGGTTGGGCCTGCGGCTAGGGCTGGGGCTGAGGCTGGTGTTGGGGCTGGGGCTAGGGTTGGGGCTAGGGTTGGGGCTGGGGCTGGAGCTGGGCCTGGTGCTGGGGCTGGAGCTGGAGCTGGAGCTGGGGCTTGGGGCTGGGGCTGGGGCTGGCACTGGGACTGGGACTGGGACTGGGGCTGAGGCTGAGGCTGAGGCTGAGGCTAGGGCTGGGGCTTGGGCTCTGGCTGGGACTGGGGCTGGGGCTGGCGCTGAGGATAAGGCTGGGGCTGGGGCTTGGGCTGTGACTGGGGTTGTGGCTGAAACTGGGACTGATGCTGGGGGTGGTGTTAGGGTTCTTGGTGGGGCTGGGGCTAAGACTACAGTTAAAATATATGTACAGTAACTGTGACTTATGTTAAAATAATGTCCAGTGTAAAAGCAGTAATCAGTGAGGAAACGAAAAAAGAGGGAGGCAGAGAAACGGCCCAAATATAAGGGAGGAAGGAGAAACGACTTAAAACCTAGGGAGGAGAAGGGAACGAGGTAAAAAAAAAAAAATAGCGAGATAAGGTATTTTAATGTTCTTTCCTCTCCCCTCAAGAAAAAGATAGAGTTCATGTCCAAATTTTACCTATGACCTCATCCTTAGCGAGTTCTTGTGTTTGGTATTTGAGCAGGATAGTCACCAAAAAAATGCAAACTCTGTCATTGTGATAAAATCCTTCGTAAATTGTTCGATCGTATAGTAGGTCGCCTCCTTGCAAGTGCATTTTATAGTAAAAAAAACACACACACATATCTCTCTCAACTGCATTCTGTAGCGTATGTGGAGCTGAACGGACGTACATTTATACCCATGTTTGGAAACATGGCCCTTTTTACAGTTATACGCTGGAACATTCTTTCAATCATGTGAAATTTTTCTTTAGTAATTCACTGAGATTCCAAATGAGCCATATAATGCGTTTTAATGAGGAAGGGGGGCACAATACAGCGGCAAGATCACACCAAAAAGAAAAAACACTAAACATCCATTAACTGGCCCTTCGGGCCGACGAGCAAAACACAAATCAAAATGTGATGTAAAGTGGCAAAAGAAAGCTTGACTGATCTCAAATTGCTTGCTTACTGACCAGCATATTCGGGAAAAGTAAACTGAGAAGACTTGTAAATCGAACGCTTATTCTTAACTTTTTATCGTTTTTCTGACGTACTTGTTTCCCACCGTCATTATTTTCATAAAATGTACCACAGTTTTAGATCTGCGTGACTTAATCATCCATTCCTATTATATACCTCTTGTATTTACACCCATTTGCCTAGTCACACTGTATAGCTGAATACTTCCATAATTGAAATTATTAAATTCTGCATCAATGTGATGGTGAAATGAGCCACCACCCTGGCATCAAGTCCAAGTGAGAAGCTATATAGTTCTAGATATGTTAATGGGTCTGGTGGGTCGGGTGCAAGATGGGACTAATTATATATGTATGTATGTAACTTTATTTTAACTCGGGTTGATGAAGCTGATTAGGCCCCTAGCAATACATTCATGCTAATTCAACAGATTTAGGGCCGAGTATCATAACAGCGTCTAATGTCGGACCTGAGGCTGAACATTCTTATGAATTTTTTTTTAGATTTGGGCCTGAAATTGTTCTTGTTACATAGCATATTATTTCAATAAATCAATGCGGACGTAACCTGGAAACCTATCAAAGTGCCACGTTTGCTCAGATGAGGACCGTTGAAGCGTATGCGACCTACTCTGATGTCCGGCTCTGATACCACGAATAAGATATCGCGGTAGCCATCTCATGCTAAATTTGGCTTTTCAAAAAGCATTGAACACAGCAGAGGCTCAGAACCTTAATTTATACTAGTCATTAAAAAGAAAAAAGTAAAATAACAAGACAAAAATGAAAACGTTCTTACCTGACTCTCAGCCGGTATGTTCTCAAAATTGTGGTTAATCTTAGCTTCTACGTTCTTATGAAAAAAGGTTTCTAACAAAATGTTAGAGTGTAATTAGTTGCGGCTAGTTCTGATGGTTCTGACGGCATAAAGTATTACAATCTTTTCTTTTCGTTTGGTCAGCAGGAAGGAAATGGGGTTTTTGATAAGCACAGGGAGAGATGGAGAGCACGAAACATTGAAATTGCACCAAATCACTACTGAATTTATGAAGCACGCAACTTTCAATTGGACAAAATGGTCTAGCAATTCGCTTGAGCTTGTGCAAGCCATACCCGAGGAGGACAGATTATCAGATAATCTGATCAGGAGAGGGAGTAATCTGCCAAACGTTCGTCTAATTTCGAAAGCTCTAGGTTTAAAGTAGAATACGAGAAGAGACAGCCTTGTCTTCGCAATTGATGCAGACTCTGTTAAGACGAGATCAGAGACATTGTACGCAAAGAGAGAAGTAGCGTCTTTAGCAGCAAAGCTATTGCTTCAGAGTTTGTGGACCCAGCCAGTGTGTTGGTTGGGATGATGATATACACAGTACCGGAAACCTCAGTGAAGTGGAATTAGTGGGTTCATGAGCTTCTCGAACTTGAACATTTTCACTTTCTAAGATGTTACATTGATGTGCCGCTAGTAAATCAGAACTCGAAAGTGGAGCTACACTGTACACGCTTTCGGTGATCCGTCAGAAACTGCTTGTGCCACTACGATTTACCTAAGAGTTGTTCCTTAAGAGTGAAAGGCAATACTCTTGCGATGACTATGACCCGTGTGGCTCCCGTGAAAAAATTACCCTCACGCGATTGGAACTAATGGTTGCTGTGCCTATGTTGAAGATGAAATTTATTGTCCCATTAGCCATGTTGTTTGTTGGACAGACAAATGTTCAACTTTACATTGCATCAGAGGATCAGCCACACAGTGGAAACCATTTATTGGTAATCGTGTCATTGAGATTCAATCGTTGTTGGATGAAAGTGTCTGGAGATATTGCCCAGGACTGCCAAACCTGGCTGAGCGACAACCGGAGGCTTATCTGCTTGTCAGTTGAGTGAGAGTCAGTTGTAGTGCTCAAAAGAAAGAGTCCGAAGATGATTTAAATTCTAAACCTCCCAATAAAATCGTTGACCTGGAGAGGAAGAGTAAAACCAGTGTAAGGTGTTTTGCGCAACCCAAAGAGGCAGTTCATTAAGGTTTATTAAGGTTCAGCAAGTATGGTCGCTTGAACTGCTGCAACTCAAGGGTCAGTGAAGGAAAAGAAAAGATTTGACTATCCTTAACAGTTACTAGAGATGCAAAATACCGAACAATGTTGATAGCCCATGTACAAGAAGCTAGCTTTCCTGAAAAAGTTACGTCAGTTAAACAGCATGGTCCCAGGAAAAACAGCAACCTAGCTTTTTGCGCTCACGCTCAAATTGCTTAAAAATTTGCTTAAAAAGTTGCTTAAACCGCCAAGCTACGCAGACTATCTTTCCACAGAAAGACTCTATTATTGTGACTTGGTAGCTAACGGCATGAGATCTGTGTAACCCAAAGAATCGCTAGTTCCACGTATACTTGGCATACATTCATGTAATTCACGCATTCTTTTCAGGTTATTATCGATTTCATTATACCGTCACATTCAGAGCTCAGTTTGCCTGCACTGGAGTTGGATACTACATATCCGCCATCTTCAATCCTAAGAACTCTCAAATGGCATCCGTCGCCTGCGCGCTGATTTGTTCTTCACGCTGATTTGTGTCAGGTAAGCAAAGAGGAGGAATACAGTAATGAAGTATGGCCGGGGTGAGGTGGGGGGGTGGGAGGGGTGAAAGGGATGGGAGGAGAGGATGGGAAAGGGAGAGGGAGAGAGAGAGAGAGAGAGAGAGAGAGAGAGAGAGAGAGAGAGAGTAAAGTGGCTATTAAATTAAACTGCCGGAATAATTTTAAAATTCTATGGGGAGGGGCAAAAGAGGAGGAAAGAGAAGGGTAATGTCTTAATTGCCCATGTATGACTGAATTTAAAATGAAGTAAGTTACCCCAATTCTACGCTAAATTAAGTCGACGAAACTACGAAAGACCTTAAAATTGCTGTTTTTGGTGGAATTAATAACAAGAGAGACTCTCCTCGAGCGCGGGAAGAACTGAGCCAGCGAAATGACACCTGTCTACTTCAAGGAGCTCAGTCACGGTATTTTGAGTTATTTTGGCCACACACAAAATTACCTTAAGTTAATTAAGAATAAACACCATAGAGATAGTAATAATAATAGTAATAAGGATGGAGAAGATTAAAACGGATTGCAAATGACGAACTTGATTAAGGCCATACCTTTCAAGATGCAAAGAGCGCGACGTAGGCCCTTTAAACTTACTTCTGTTTCGTTATGAACATATTTTTGAAGGCAGTTCTCCTACGCTGTGTAAAATGGACGGCTGCGTACACATTTTTTGGGCCGTTGCTGTACAATCTATCCTACTGTCGCTGGTATTTGGAAGCGTTGTTCGAAAAAGAAGCTATTCGTTAGCCAGATGTCCTAGCGCAGCATGTCCAGCAGCTGTCCACAAGGAATGGATACACTTTGGATAATTACAGCACATGCGTGGGAGTTTTGTTTGCCTTGTTGCAAAAATTTTGCGAGCAAGAGGAAGCGAGCTCTCGTCTATTTTTGGCGACCAAAGGCCAAATTTTGGGATCAACACTTTTAAATTGAATGGGAACATTCGATACCTCTGCTCTATGTTATGCGTTTAAATAAAGGGGTTAACTTTTCACAAGGAAGCAAGCCATTGATACAAATGTACACTTGTTCTTTTTTATTTCAAAGCCGTAAAAACTTTCAAAATTCACCCTCGTTGAGGCATGTAAAGTAACACAGTGAAAAAGCCATTTAAATTTACGCCCGTTAAAGCGCATAAAATAAGGCAATAGAGGAAATCTCGCTTAGGTTTTTCAGGGAAAGAATGACAAATAAAGCGGCTGGGAAACGGTTCAATTGGGATTTTAATCCTTGGTCGAAATATCCATTACTTCAGTTAAATACTAATATCTGAAAGCAGCAATTTTTATTTTTACAACTGTTAACGGTATTAACAATAACAGAATAGAAGATGGAGGTCTTTACTTATGAAGGATTAATGTTTAAGCATAGAGCATACTGGAATGCAATTGAAAGAATGTCTCATGAATATCTCCTAATACGTTTTACCACAGATCATGTATCACCCTCTTGGATAAACGGAAAGAACACTAAACTGCTAAACATCAAACTGCTGTTAAAATATATATATATAAAGTGTAATATTTGATTTTCGTAGAACAGTGCTCAATACATCAGAGTAGAGCGAAGTATACAATGTGGGAGGAAAAACACAAATAAACTACAAGTTCATCCCTACAAGCCTGTTTCGTGGTTGCCCACTCATCAGGGGATTTAATAAGAATAATCTTTACCACCGTTTATATACAATATAATTTACATAATATATGCAGCGCGAAATTTAACGGGTTAGTTGTTTCGTAGGAGGGCTTTGTTTCTGTGGCGGCAAGATGATACGAGTTCATTACGTTTGTTAAGTGTTGATAGCTCGGGTTGGCAGATGATAAGGAATTTTTCTTTAAGGCAAAGGTTACATCTTTTGCTTGAGCTGTTATACGGCGAGTATGAGGAGAGAATGCGCCAGGAAATAAAGTGTTCGATGTCATTGTCTTTGAGGCTCCAGATGTGCTTGCTGAGTTCGGTCAAGTTTCTGTGTTTAGCGTGGCGGAATGATGCGGTGTGGTTTCTGTATCTAGTTTTGAAGTCGCTCTCTGTGAGTCCAATGTACGTTTCTGTCGTGTATATATAGGCAGAATAATATGGTTTTCCAAACGGTGACTTCCAGTAGAAGGATCAAAAGATACCGTGCTTCAATGTGAATTTTAGTTAAGTGTAAGATGAGGCGTCATGAAGCAAACTTCTAACTGTTCCGGCTTTTAATCGATTTAGATGGAAAAATTTTAAGTAATTCGGGCGACGATCTCAAAAGATGAGCATGTTTCTTGATAACTCTCTGAATATCAGGCAGGATAGGATTGTAGTCAAGAACTAACGGGAAAACTCTCTTGACAGGCTTGGCTTTTTTCTTAAGCAATTCTGATCTCTCAATACTAAGCGCTTTGTCGAATTGTTTGTCTACTAAAGCTGCATTATAGCCCTGGGACTTAAGATACCTTTTGTATTCAGCACACCTCTTGTTAAGAAAATCGTCAGAGGAACAATTACGTCTAATTCGTAGAGCAACCCCATAGGGAATAGCCCTTTTACAATGTGCCGGATGAGAACTTGAAAAAGGTAAATAAAGGTGACTATCTGTAGGTTTAGCATAAATATCTGTCTTAATAAAACCTTCCTGGAGGTGCAAAGTGAGATCCAAGGCATTGAGGGTATGCTCCGAATAAACCAGCTCAAACTTGATGGTGGGATAAAGAGAATTGATGTATTCAGTAAACTCTAACAATTTAGGTAAACCATGTGGCCAAATATCGAAAACATCATCTCTATAACGCCACCATAACATGGGTTTCACGGCACCTTCAGATTTAGCTTTCTCATCAATCAAACCCATTGCCAAGTCGGCATAACTACAAGCGTTTTTGGGCCCCATGGCTGTACCGTGTTTTTGCACAAAATTTTTTCCAGAAAATTGACAATTGTTGGTCTGGAGACAAATTTCAATAGCCTCTACAATGCAATCGGTTGATGGAAACTTATCAGATCTAGAATCAAGAGCTTTTCTAACAGCTGAAATTCCTAAATTATTGTCAATGTTGGGAAACATAGCGACTACATCCCAAGACACCAGCAAGCACCCAGGTGGCAAGGGGCCTTTCTCGGAATTGAGAATTTCGATCTTGTTAATGAAATCTGTAGTATCTTTAACAAATGAAGGTAAATTTTGAGCTAGGGGCTTTAGATAAAATTCAGTAAAGGCCGAAAGTCTTTCGATTGCCGTTCCGCAACAAGATGTAATTAGGCGGAGAGGGTTGCCTTCCTTATGCGATTTTACATTGCCAAAAGTCACTCCCGGTTTTGGTTCCAAATTGGCAACCCATGTGGCAATCTCTTGACTAATTTGGCCTTTACCTAACCAATGTCGACCCCAATTTTTGATCTTTTCAAAATGCTCCATGGTAGGGTCATAGTTAAGTTTATCATAATGGAGATTGTTGTTAAGTTGCTCAAACATCTTATCCTGATATTCATTCTTAGAAACAATAACAAATCTGGATCCCTTATCTTGAATTCTAAACACATTATCACTAGATTTAAGTTTACTTAAGGCTAACCTTTCCTCTTTCGTCAGATTGTCTTTGGCTCTTCTTAAGTTTTTAGGCTCAAGAATGTCTTTCTTAACATTGTTTAAGAAAAGTTCGACTTCAGGAAAGCTGGACTTTGGAGGCATCCAATTGCTAGTAGAAGGGATTGATGGAAGTCGTTCATCTACTGTTTGGTTACTTTCGTCAGAATCTTTGCCATGATGGAATACAGCAAGACGAATTCGTCTCTCGAATTTGTCCAAGTCATCGATGGTTTTTTGCCAGTTAACATCTTTAGGCGCCGGGCAGAACGCTGGCCCCCTCACCAGAAGGGATTGTTCAGCCTCCGAAAGTTCACCAGATGTTAAATTGATGGGTTGTAAATCCGGTAGATTCTCATGGTTAGCAAGCAATGCCATATATATATATATGTCTGGATTTATGAAAACGGTGTTAAAGACTGAATCAGGTGTTTTTTGAATTTTTTTTTTTTTTTTCATTTCTTTGTTTTTGTTTTCTGCTTTCGCTATGACAGCAGCTTGTAAATCTTACCTAGCATGAAATGTAGGAACTCCTTGCCGCATGTTTCATTTATTTAGGTATTTTTTTCATTATTTATCGACCCTCCCCCACCCCCCCCCCCCCTTTTTCAATTTGCGTTAAGTTTAGCCCAGGCTACACTCGTCTGAATTCAGTTCGCGCGGTGACTCTGACAAGGAGCGACCGATTAGCGTTCTGTATTTGCTGTCTAAAGGAAGTCTGCCCGAGGACATCATTAAGTCCAATGAAGGCCCAAGTCTAACGATTTGCTAGTAAGCGTCGTCCATTATCGTACCTGAGGCGGGCCTGAGGACATGTGTAAACTGTACGGGTCACATTTAGTCCCGTAACAGAACGCCGTTTGCCCTGTGGCGATAATGTTGTGCTTGCTTTAGACAGCAAAAATCTTTCGCCACATCAATTTAGGGCTTAGACGTGCAATGGACTGGACATTTCTAGCTGCTGTTGGCGTCATTTGCTTTGAACTTTGATGTAGCTAAAGACTTAGAAAAAAAATCTGTTGAAATCTGGATGTGCCATTCCGCGCTGGACAAAATTGAAGTACATCCGGGACATTGCTATTTGCGAGCAAAACATGGCCACGAGGAGAGAGAAGAACATGAGTTCAAGCGCTGATCGTGAGTAGAATTTCCTTGTTTTATCAATTTTAGGCGTTCTCGGCTTAGCTAAGTATGAGAACTGTCTGTGATTCGCTAGCGCGGAAGAAATTTATTTGCGTGGCTTCCGGGCGATAATTGACGTAACGACAACATGTTGAGTGTTCGCTTACTGCTAACTATGGCCTAGTTTGTCTGAAGTTCAATCGATTCTCGATGTAGGAAGCTCTTGTTCAGTCCATTTAGGACGATGCAGGCCTTTAGAAAGCGATAGATTAGCTCTCCGCCGCGGTTTTGATATCTGTACGTTCGTGTTGATTTAGACTCCAATTTCATGTTAAAAGCACTCTTAATTAAATTGTACAATTCATGATTCAACGAAAAGACGGTGAATTTAGTCTTCCTGGCTTCAAAAGGCATACAGGAGAGTTATTTGCTGTTATTTGAGCTACGATAAGCCTCGTGGAAAGCTAGCTCTAGGACAGAATTGTAGCAAGTTAGATTATCAGTGACAAGTCAAATTCTATGGCTATGTTTTTGCGAATCCGGTCAGATATTGAAATGAAATGTCACGTAACGGCTACTTTTTGGCTGAAATATAGAGGTAAATAACCGATTCCACTGCTTACCATGCCCTTGTTAGCGTGACTGGCTAATTTAACCCACAGTAAAGACATAGTGAGGTCATTTAGGTGAAATCGCAGAGGTTAAGCCTGTCTAAATTAGTGCCGCGGCGAACCAAATGATCAATTTAAGCTCTAATTTAGTTTTGTTTGGCTCGTTCGACTCATTTTGCAGCGACTTTAAAGGCTTGTATAGGCATGGTATGGACTCTATTAAGAGTACACGAGGTAGATAGCACTCTCGGTGCGACATGGCCATATTTATGTACATTTTCTAACCGTTTTTTCAAAAACATGCCCGCTATTTTGGTGCAAAGTCTTTAACACGGTTTTCATAAATTCAGACATATATATATATATATATATATATATATATATATATATATATATATATATATATTATATATGTTATTTGAGCTACGATAAGCCTCGTGGAAAGCTAGCTCTAGGACAGAATTGTAGCAAGTTAGATTATCAGTGACAAGTCAAATTCAGTCAAATGCAGTTATATATATATATATATATATATATATATATATATATATATATATATATGAGTAATAACGAAGAGGCAAGATTTGCTGTTACTCCGAGTTTCGTGCTTACGCACTCATCAGACAGTATTTAATGATAAGCATTCCTATCAACTAGATATATATACACGGTATTAAACAATAGGCTAATTGCTGGACTAGTTGCATTACAATAAGTGATAGTTATACTGGAAAACAATAGGTGTGAAGACAGAAATTACGGGGACGAGTATAAACTGCGTGGGTGCAGTACAATATAAAGAAAGTGTCAAGCGTTCTTCAAGTAGAATTTGTTCTCGTGCCGGCATTTAGAAATAAGTTCTGATCTTTTGTTTAGTAGATTGTCGTTGCTATGTTTGATAATCATTAGTTTTTCTGTGAGGCAGAGGTCGCATCGTTTGGAAATGTTGTTGTAGGGTCTTGCACGGCTAATAATTGACCATTTGATGTTGAAGTCTTGTTTTTTGTCGTGTAGTTGCCAGATGTATTTAGAAAGCTCGGTGCTGTTGATGTGTTTTCTGTGCTTAAATGTGGATTTGTGCTGCGAGAATCTCTGTTTGAATGTTCCTTCTGTCAGTCCAATGTAGTTCTTGGTTGTGTTGTTAGTTGTAACTTGTGCGTTGTAGATTACACTGGAAGTCAGGCATTTGTTGTCTAGCGGGCATTGGTCTTTTTTGCGGCAGTTGCATTGCTCTCCGGTGATTGCGTTGGCGTTGTTGTCGGCGTTTGTTATTTTCATGTTGTGTTTGTTGATTACTGTTTTCATGTTGTCCATGCAACTGTAGCTGACTTTGACGTTGTTTTTGTTGAAGAGGCTGTGGTATTTATGTTGGTTCGGAAAGTGCTTAGATATGAGCTTCAGGAATGTTCTACCGATGTTTGTCTTTACGTTTTTACTAAATGGAGGGTTGTACCATATAATGTTTCTTTGTCTGTTGCGTCGGGGGCGTGTTGGTTGATTGTCTTCGTTGTAAATTAGTGTTTCAGAGTATCCGCTGGCTTTCA
>NC_138154.1:29796231-29926231 GCF_964199315.1 Orbicella franksi
GGTATGATAGAGCCTTGAGGGAAAAGTTCTTTCAATTTTTTAAAGTAAAACCAGTGAGCAGCACGTCTGCGAACTACTTGAGTTGTAAAACTTTTTTATTTTCTCCTACGCGTTTCGTGTGACTAGCGCACACTTCTTCAGGGAGTTTAACAATACAATCAAGTATACCTGTATATATACCTAGATACAATTCTGCATTTCGCAAAAAACGACACCTGCGGATTTACGTATACAAACCGCTCGGTAATGCGTCTAGGAAACAGGCGTAAAAATATTATTAAGGTGTGACATATTTTAAGTGTGACATAACTATTTGGGGCCCACAGTTTTAGCTAAAACTGTGGGGCCCAATTTCACCCATTGCTAGATCGGCATAACTACATGCATTTTTTGGACCCATGGCCGTGCCATGAATCTGAAGAAAGAAATTCTCCTTAAAAACAGAATGGTTGCTTTTCAAACAGATTTTTACGGCTTCTAATATGCAAGATGTAGACGGAATTTTGTTTTCCCTAGCATTCAAAGCTTTCCTAACTGCAGTAAGACCAAGTTTGTTATCGATGTTGGGGAACATTGAAACCACATCCCACGAAACCAGTAAGGTGCCAGTTGGAAAAGGGCCACTCGTGTTTTTAGGAGAATTTCTTTCTTCAGATTCATGGCACGGCCATGGGTCCAAAAAATGCATGTAGTTATGCCGATCTAGCCATGGGTGAAATTGATCTTAAAGCTAAGTTTTCCGGTCCGATAAAGCCGTCCTTGTGGTGGCGTTATCGTGACGATGTCTTTGATCTTTGGCAGCAAGGCCTTCCTGCCTTACATCAATTTACTGATTACATTAATTCTCTATACCCTACTATTAAATTCGAGTTAGTTTTTTCTGAACGTGAGCTTCACGTACTTGATCTTACTTTACATCTTGTGGATGGGTTTATTAGAACTGATGTTTATTCTAAACCTACAGATAGTCATTTATATCTTCCACCTTCTAGCTGCCATCCCAAGCATGTCTTCAAGGCTATTCCTTTTGGAGTAGCGACTAGATTGAAGAGAAATTGCTCTGAAGAAACTTTCCTTGCCGAGAGAACAGTTGAGTACAAGGGTTATCTTGGTAAGCAGGGTTATCCCTCCAAATTAGTTGACGATCAATTCTCCAAAGCCTCCACCATTTCTAGGAATGATTTACTACGGCAACGCGGAAAACAATCGAAGAAATTATTTCCATTTGTTCTCACATTTAATCCTAATTTGCCTAATGTGAGTAGCATAATTAGAAAACATTTGTTGATTTTGCAATCCAACCCTAAATTGAAAGAACTTTTCCCTCAAGGCTCTATCATACCATCTTTTCGTAGAACAAAAAACCTGAAAGAATTATTAGCACCATCTCGTTTTAAAACCGCCGATGAGGGACAAACAATTCAGCCAAACAATGGCTGCTTTAAATGTGAAAGAAATAGATGCGATCTCTGTCGAAATTTCTTTGTTGAATCTAAATCATTTCTAAGTTTTAAAACGGGCAGAAAATACACCATTCATTCAAGGCTTTCTTGTGATTCTAAAAACGTGATCTATTTAGTTTCCTGCAAGAAATGTCGTTTACAGTACATAGGATCAACTACCACCGATTTTCGGGTTAGGTTTCGTAACCACAAGTCTGCTATGCTCACAAACAAAACCACTTGTGAGGTAGCAGTACATTTCAATAAAATTCCACACTCCTTGGATGATTTTGAATTCCAATGCATTGATCAGGTGCAGGCCCCTAATGACTCAGACGAGATCGATAGGTTTTTAATTACGAAAGAGGCTTATTGGAGTGCTCAACTGTTCTCTTTGGCTCCCCATGGCTTAAATAAAAGAAAAGAATTTCACTCCAAAAACAGAATTTGTTATAATTAACTTTCTCTTGTGTAAATCTGCGTTCGCGCCATAAGGCAGTTCAAAGGCCCTTCCTTGGATTTTGTCAGCTTTTTGGGTGTTAGGTATGCTCAAAGGCCCTGCCTGGGATCTTATTACAGCTTATTGTTTAAGGGCCCCTCCAGGGATTTTGTTGCTTGTCAACCCTTTAATGCTCCAAAGGCCTCGATTTGGGATTTTGTTATTAACCTTGTCCAGCGTAAACGTAGGTTTCTTCTTTTTTTTTTTTTTTTTTTTTTTTTTTTTTTTGCAACTGCTTATCTTTACAAACTATTTTTCCCGTTATATTTACCGCATTGCAAGAGTCTGTTTTATCTATTTTAACTCTTTTAGTTTTTAGGTTGAATTTAACCTAGTTCTGCAATTATCACGCTCTATAATGTAATTTATGCACAGTATTGTATTCTTTTCGTTTGGTCTATTAATTATCACCCTGTATGACGCAATTTATAGTACAGCATTGTATTTCTCGTTTCGCATTTTCTTCCTGTATTGTATTAATCACGATGCATTAATAGCACAATATTGTATTTTTCATTTCGTTACGTAATCTCCCACACTGTAACCGTATTTAAACTTAGTTTTCGTCCTTTTTCTCTTGTAACTGATGAAGGTCTAAGACCGAAACGTTTTTCTATTAAATTTTTAACTTTTTAACTTTTTTTACCGTCAGAAGTTGTCCGTCCTTGCTTTATCAAACGTTTATATATATATATATATAACTGATAACTGCAGACAGTACTGTTTCGACCTTCTGGGCCTTATCAGTGCAGTGCTGAAGACTAGGATGGAGGCTAAGCTTAAAAAGCCGCCCCAAATACTACACATGTGGTAGTATCTAAGCCATTACCAGAGTGCTCAAACTAGCGAGCTAGTGAGCATGCGCAATTGCAACAGTAACGACTCATCCCAGTAGAGTGCTCAAACTGGACATGAAAGCAGAGCTTTGTATGCCAGCGAGCTATATATATATATATATATTTTATGCTACATTTATTTTTGGAATATTTAAACAAAGACCTACAGAAATCCTTGAGCGTTCATCAACACAGCAAAAAGAAGTTCAGAAGAAAGAGGAAATTTATAAAATATTACACTACACGCAACAGCTATAACGAAACGTTTAGGCCGTTCTTTAGGTCAGAATATTAATGCTGCTGTGAAACCGACATTGAAATGTATTCCTTTTAGGCTTCGATCAACCGGTCGATGTAAGTTTTTCAGCGAATTTAGTTCGTCCTGTAGTCGCTTCCACGTTTTCAGCGTTTTAGTGGATATGGTGAAATAAACTTGAAGCGTTCGGCATATTCAGCTGTCAGTACTTTTTGGGTAGTTTAAAGTCCCTGGGACTCGGAAAAATCGTCCAAACTCTTGGAAATCAAGTCTAAGTAGCTCAAAATTAAAGTTTGCTCAGCCCGGTCACTACTTATTTCCAGTGATAATTTCTATGGCTTTTTGCCGTTTTGATACTGACCCTTTAGCGAAAGTTGCACCTACTGAATACCATTGAAAACAAATATTAGCCACAACGATATCAGAGTAGTGAAATTGGCAGGCCTCGCGCCAATAATTTAGAGAATAAAACGCTGAACAGAGAATTAGCATTTGTAGTTAAGCGAAATTTAAAGGCTTATTAAAATTCAAGTAGGTAAGTAAGTCAGATCTAATTACTTTTAACTTTTCAAAGAACTGAAAGGAAGTGTTCAGAAGGAAAAACAAGCAGAAAAAACGAAAAAGAACTTAGAATAAGTTGGTTATTTGTTTTTGTGTTGTCGATAGAGTAGTTACGCATCGAAATCCGTTTTGCGCGTGCGACACCGTGCATAATTTTACATCTGCTTGATGTTATTTTACGAAGATGAAAAAAAAAATAAATGTAGATTTAATCTATTTTATTTTAAGCCGTAAAAGCCATCAAAATTTATCCTAGTTGAGGAGTGTAAAGTGACACAGTAAAAAACCCATTTAAATTCACGCCCGTTAAGGGCGTAAAATAAGGCAATAGTGGAAATTTCGCCTAGGTTCAAAAGGATAAATTGGGATTTTAATTCTTGGTCGAAATATGACTTTTTTTTCAAATTCCAGACAGCTGAAAATCGTTACGGAGAAGTGTTCAACTAAATATTTCTTAACATTTGGGCATTTTGACATTTTGACATATTGTTTACATTAAATTCGTCTTTTTAAGCAACATGAAATTTATTCTTGCAGTGTGACTGTTCTACATTAGCTCTGAGACCTGTCACTAGCAACTAAGTGCACTCTTCTATTATCAAAGTAGGTTGAGTGACTTTCTAAACTTCTTTACTGATTCTTTCAGTTCTCTCCTCAGAAAAGAACAGTGTTTTGCTTTTTATTCAAACCTTCCTTTTTGTCCAGTACTAGGATGGTTGCCGTTTGACAACATCGTTTCAGTAAATTCAAAGCCCGTTAAGCAGTGGAAATTCAAAGGAAGAGTGTTTTGCTGTCAGTCCTGAGTAATTTCCGTTTCCATTGCGCGACGTCTTACCTCAGGAGACAAAGTACTCCAATACTAGGCAGACGATACTGGCAATACATGAATAAAAACAAGTAATAACAAGTCTTTTCTTTTTTAGCTATTTAAGTTGGGTCTAGTTGAACCGAGTTGCAAAACAAAAAATCGTGATCAAACTGCCGTTAAATAAAAAAAAATTATGCTACATTTAATTTTGGAATATTTAAACAAAGACCGATAGAAATCCTTGAGCGTTCATCAAGTCCGCAAAAAGAGATTGAGAAGAAAAAGGAAATTTATAAAATATTACGCTACAAGCATTAGCGGGAACATTTGGTTCGAAGCTAATTAACGGCTGCTGAAAAATCTAACTGTCAAGCCATTTGCTGCTACCTCTTCTGATAATAAAAATTGTAAAACCTCAAATATTTGAATTCTACAACAGTGTATACCGTAAACAGGGAATATAATTGAAAAGTGTTCATTTGACACCAGGTTGTAATTTCTATGGCTTTTTGTCAGTAGTTAGACCTACTGACAGTGAAAACAGCTCTTAGCCACCACGATGTTAGAGTAGCGGAGATGGCGACACTCGCGCCAATGATTTAGAGAATAAAACGCTGAACAGAGAATTAGCACTTGTAGTTGAGCGAAATTTAAAGGCTTGTTAAAATCCAAGTAGGAAAACAGGTTCCGAAGAAAGAGGAAATTTATAAAATATTAAATTACAAACTCCAGTTATCATGAAACATTTGGGCCGTCCTTTAGGTCAGAATGCTGCTGTGAAACCGGCAATGAAATTTATTGCTTTTGGGCTTTAATCAACCGGTCGATGTAAGAGTTTTGCGGGTTTCGTTTTTCGTTGTACTTATATCGCACTCAAAGAAGGTATTATTAATTAGTATAAAATGATGGAAAAGCTACATGATGTAGGACGGCTATTCTGAGGTCAGCAGATAAAGTATTAATAATTTACACGCCTTCAAGTTATGCGTTTTACAACAGAGTTGCAGTTTATTATTATTATTTTATTTTTATTTTTATTTTTTTTAATTTTTAATCAAACCAACATTATCTCTTTGCAGTGTAACTGTTTTCACTGCCGGCGCTACCTCGCAGGAACTGAAGTTTCCTCCTCACAAGGTAGTTGGAAGACTTCTTAACATTTTTCGGACAACTTTTACTAGCTGCAGGTATATCCTGTCGGCACTGGAAAGTACTATAATGATAGTTCTTCGTAACCATTGTGTTTAAAAGTAAAGTCAATTTAAAATTTAAAAAAAATAGTTTACACGGCAATTCTCAACGAATTCCTTTCGTTCTGTAGCCGCTTCTACCTTGTTAGTGTTTTAGTGGTTGAAGCACTAAATATTCAACTGACAGTTTTTTTTTAGGTCCAAACACAAACCTTCTTCAGGTCTTCGTCTTTTAACGTATCATGGTAGGTGGATTTGTACGAAAAATGCGAAAAATCTTTTTTTTTTTTTGGCTGTTCAAATTAGGAAGACTGAGATAAATATTTTGCAAAAAGAATGGGGGAAAAGGCTTTTTTACTTTTTAAGTTCAAGCAAAAAAAAAACAATTTTTGAATATCATTAACCCCTTACAGCGCGTTGACACCTCTAATTATGATTCGCTCCTGCGGTTAAAGGCGCTACTTACTTTGAAGATTAGCTCACCAGGGATCAAACGTTGTCAGATTTATTTGAACTAGAGACACGGCTCGTTGCGTCCGTGGTTACATCGTAGTCAACTGAAATTGAAATAATTACAAGATAAATTATTATTTACAACGTTCTAAATCGACGCGACAAACGATTTCGAAACTTACAATTTGTGTTCCTGGGTGTCGGATCCCTTTGATCGCTATCTTGATGTTTTGCTCGCGACTGTTGATTGACTTGACTTCGAATGTCCGTTACATGACAAGAGTTTCCCTTTAAAACATAAGTCACATGACTTGTTTTTCCCGCCACGCGTGGTCGAGGCGATTTCGCAATTACCGACGATAATTAATTCAATTTTTTTTTTTTGTTACACGCGAATGAACATGTAAATCAAATTAAATTCACCGCCAGTTGTCACATGTAATGTGAATTGCGGTGTGATATTTCATTTGTGCACGCGAACTGTTATCGATCTGGTTGTTTCATCGAGTTGGCTTTCGTTCTTGTCAAATTTTCTTTATGTCAGGACGAAAAATTCTTGCCCATTTTCGTCTTCGAAGAAGCCGAAGAGGCGAAAATCTGGAGGAACTCACAGGTTCAGCGTCGAACAAGATCTTTGGCTCTGAGCGACCGTGGGTCGCACTGTAACTAAGACTGCTAAGAAGAATGGTTGAAGGAACTCGAGGACACTAGTCCCGCCAATGAAGCTAAAGGACAAAATACAACAAGTGCTAGTCGCGCGAAATTGTTTCAGAACGGACGCGATTCCGAAACTTCCACAACTAGAGAGTCAAGCGCAGATGTAGCTGTAGACAATGTAGACCTCGAGATTTCCTCTTTTTCATGCTTTTTGGCTTCACGAGACATGGTTTCAAAAAATATCTGGAGAACGAAGGAGCCGAAACTTAAGCAACATAATACCAATGCCGCCAACGAAATCTTTTAAGTAAAAGTAATCACGGCAGTTTAACTTGTAGTTTGTCGCTTCTCGGACGATTTCACTGCGACGGGTTTCCGCGCTAGAATATTAGTCGTTCGTTTATTCTAAGTTATCATAACCCACTGTTGTGGTAAACTGACCCATGCCGACATCTATCAGTGTGCAGGGGATTTTTAACACCTATTCATTCCAATCTCATAAAAGGTTTTTCGTATTTTTCTCGATAAAATAAAACTGCATATAAGGATGAACATGTTAGCTCGTCTACGTGCGTCCTCCGATGGAATTGGCTGAAAATCGGCAGGTATGTTCTAGGATACCTCCTTCGAAAAAGGGTGTCGGGCTTTGTTTAATTTCGCTTCCGTTTCAAAGTTATGGCCTCTTTAGTAGAAGGAAACGTCCGCATTAAACATATCAAAACTTAGGAGGATGTAGGAAAAAAAAAAAAACCAAACCACAACTGGAAAATCGCAGACGCTTTTTGAGGGTGATGTGTGAGAAAACATTTCCGATGTAAATCGCGCCCCTCCGATAATTCACGCGCGGAAGCGAACCAGTTTAAGCGAAGGAGTGTTTCTGGGTATTTCTTTTAATATCACTGCGACAATACCTTTTTAGAAAATTTCAAACATATGATTGTATTCTATAACTATTAAGCTTTCAGAAAATGTATAGGTTGATGGGGTTTTCTTTCAAAGCGCCAGCGTAAGAGTGCGATTTCCAAACACTGTCAATCCACCTACCATGATACCTTAACGCAGAGCAATATTATTTAACTTTTTGAAGACTTTAACTTGACGTTGTCCTAAAATGTCAGAGGAAGGAAGATGAATGACTGCTTGTGACTTTTGAAGCAACTGAAAGGAAGTCCTGAGAAGAAAAACAAACAAGACGAAAGAAAAAGAATTTAGAACTAGTTGCGTTTTTTGTTTTTCCGTTGCCATTAGAGTAGTTACGCATTGAAATCCGTTTTGCGCGGGCGACACCGTACATGACTTTACATCTGCTCTATGTTATTTTACGTATGTTTAAAAAAAGGAGTCAACTTTTCCCGAGGAAGCAACTCGTCGATACAAATATAATTTCTTCTATTTTACTTTGAGGCCGTAAAAGCCATCAAAATTTACCCCCGTTAAGACATGTAAAGTAACACAGAGGAAAAACCATCAAAATTCACCTTCGTCGAGGCGTGTAAAGTAACACAGTGAAAGAGCCATTTAAATTCACGCCCGTTGAAGCACGTAAAGTAAGGCGATAGTGCAAATCTCGGTTAGGTTTTATGGCGAAAGAATGAAAAATAAAGCGGTTGGGAAACAGTTCAATTGGGATTTTAATTCTTGGTCGAAATATCCATACTTCAGTTAAAAACTAATATCTGTATGCAGCAATTTATATTTTTACAACTGTTAACGGTATTAACAATAGCAGAAGAGAAGATGGAAGTCTTAACTTATGAAGGATAAATGTTTAAGCATAGAGCATAAAACGCAGTTAAAAAAAATTCTCACGAATATCTCCTAATACGTTTTACCACAGATCATATATCACCCTTTTGGATAAACGGAAAGATCACTACACGGAAAGTTTCGTTAGAAATATTAATGTGACTTTATTTTTAATTCCAGACAGCTGAAAGTCGTTACGGAAAAATGTTAGACTAAATATTTCTTAACATTTTGAGATTTTGAGATTTTGACATATTGTTTACATTAAATTCTTCTTTTTAAGCAACAAGAAATTTACCCTTGCAGGGTGACTGTTCTCTATGCATTAGCTCTGAGACCTGTCACTAGGAACTAAGTCTTCTATTGACGAGGTAGGTTGAGTGACTTTCTAAACTTCTTTACTGATTCTTTATTCTCTCCTCAGGAAAGAACATCATTTTACTTTTTATTCAAACCTTCCTTTTTACCCAGTGTTAGGATGGTTGCCGTTTAACAGCATCGTTTATAAATTCAAAGCCTGTTAAGCAGTTAAAATTCAAAGGAAGTGTTTTGTTGTCAGTCCTGACTAATTTCCGTTTCCACGGCGTTACGTCTTACCTAAAGAGATAAAGTACTCCAGTAATAAGCAGACGGTACTGGCAATACATGAGTAAAAACAAGTAATAGCAGTTCATTTCTTTTAAGCTGTTGAAAAGTTGGATTTTGTTGAACCGAAATAAAAAACGAGATCAACCTGGTGTTAAATACAATAAATTATGCACTTTTTTGAATATTTAAACAAAGAACTATAAAAAACCCTGAGCGTTCATCAAGTCTACAAAAAGAGGTTCTGAAGAAAGGGGAAATATATAAAATATTACACTGCAAGCATTAGCTATAGTGAAACGTTTAGACGGACCTTTAGGACACAATGCTGCTGTGAAACCGACGATGAAATGTACTTTTATTTTATATTTATTTATATATTTTTTACTTTATTAACTTTTAATCAAACCAACATTTTATCCTTGCAGTGTGGCATTTTTCACTACTGGCGCTACCTCGCAGGGACTGAAGTTTTGTAGGTACTATAATGATAGCTCTTGTGTTTAAAAGTAAAGTCAGGTTAAAATTTCAAAGAAATTAGTTTACACGGCAATTCTCAGTGAATTCCGTTCGTTCTGCAGTCAAATCGCTTCCTCGTTTTCAGCGTTTTAGTGGACATTCAGCATATTCAGCTGTCAGTACTTTTTGTGTCCAAAAACAAGTCTTCTTCGAAGAATTGAATGAATGGTGAGTCTTTTTCAGGTTCCGGTTGATAATTAAGAAATATAAACTATACATTTTTATGAAAATGGTAGATAACCACTGGAAGTCGAAGACCTGCGGAATTAAACTCTCCAGTCTACCAAAAGAAATGACAATCCCAAGAATGGGCGGTCTTCAGTTTGCGAAAACGATTGGCTCGCAGTTAATTAACTGCTGCTGAAAACTCTAAACTGTCGCGCCATTTACTGCTACCTCTTTAAATAATAAAAAGTCTAAAACTTCAAATATTTTAATTCTACTACAGTGTAGACCGTAAACAGGGAATAACTGAGAAATGTTCAGTTTACACTATGCAGCTTGAATTGAATTTCAAAGACTTTCTCGCAGTTTTGTTCAAAAGTCACACCTACGGAATAACAGTAAAAACAAATATTACCGAGCCTCGCACCAATAATATTGTTTAGAATAAAACGCTTGAAATAAAATTAAAACTTCTAGTTAAGGAAAATTTTAAGGCTAATATCCCAGATCTAACTACTTTTAATTTTTAAAGCATCTGAAAGGAAGTGTTGAGGCAAAAACACAGAAGGAAAGAGACGGAAATTTAGAATTAGTTGCGTTGTTTGTTTTTGCGTTGTCGGTAGGGTAATTACGCGCCGAAATATCTATTTCGGGCGCGCGACATCTTGTATTTACATCTGATATATGTTATTTTGCACACTTATGGACAACTTCAGTGTGCTCAAAAAAAATGAGTCACTTTTCCCGGCAAAGAAGCGAGCCGTTGATACAAATGTACATTTGCTCTATTTTAATTTAAAACCCGTAAAAGCCATCACAATTTACCCCCATTTAGGTATGTAAAGTAACACAGTGACAAAACCATTAACTTCACGCCCGTTGAAGCACGTAAAATAAGGCAATAGTGGAAATCTCGCTTACTAGGGTTTTATGGCGAAAGAATGAAAAATAATGCGGCTGGGAAACGGTCCAACTGGGATTTTGATTGTTGGTCGAAATACACATTACTTCAGTTAAATACTAATATCTGAAAGCAGCAATTTTTATCTCTAAATAGACTAAACGTGAGTGACCTCAATATGTCAAAATATGCCTTTCAGCATTGCAGCTGATAACGACATCAAATTAATTTTCGATTATTAAAAAAAGGTTTTCCTGTCAGCAGCAGTGGACGTGCTGTCGTCCTATGTGAAAGACGGGACATTTGGGAGCCGAAATTATTTCATAACGTGGAACACCTCTTCAACGATTCCTATATTACGAATAATCAAAAAAAGGATTTTTTGTCAGCACCAGAGGGCGTGCTGTCGTCCTATGTAAAAGACGGGACGTTCGAAGCCAAAATTATTTCAGTTATCACTTTAATAGTAAAGTGCAACACCTTTTCAGCGATTCCTATATTACGAATAATCAAAATTTTGGAAAACAGAACCACGAAAATAAAGACCTCTAAATAATGTTATTGCCTGCAATGTGTGCTGAGGCAACTTCCCTGTTCTTTAGTAACGGCAATATCCTGCCTTAAGTCGTTAACGTCTTTGGCCGAACTACAGGGTACATAAAAGAGTGAAACGAAAATGACTAAATTTCAAATGGCTATTTTTTATAAAAGGAATATATTAACAGCCATGAGGGTCTCTCATGGGGTAATCACTTTAGTATGACTGTGAATAAAGCGAACAAAACTCTAGGTTCTATCAAACACTCTTTAGGCACCGCTGTCTAATGCAAAGGTTTTCCATGCTGTAAA
Organism: Orbicella franksi; assembly: GCF_964199315.1. Taxonomy (NCBI): domain Eukaryota; kingdom Metazoa; phylum Cnidaria; class Anthozoa; order Scleractinia; family Merulinidae; genus Orbicella; species Orbicella franksi. The sequence continues at coordinate 29,807,699 of NC_138154.1, forward strand.
AATCTCTTGCACGGCCAATCTCGGAATACGCGGTCCCTATCTGTACATTGCCAAGGACATATGCTCTTGAGAAGAGCATCATGCAAGACTTGCATTAAATCAACGCAAAGGAGAAATGTCCTACGAAGACCGATGCACGCTGCAAAATAAATGGCTACTCTGTCCGACCGTAGAACTTACTTATCTTTAGTTGAGTGTTACAAGATAGTTTTTGGTTTTTACTATTTGAGATGTTAAGACTTTTTTTGTTTCGAAACAACTTGGTCTACAAAAGTTAACCATCCGGAAAAAACTTTATGAGTCAAACCCGCAAGACTTAATTATTAATGTTTGTATTATATAAGTTATATATTAACATCATTTTTTCATTAGGATTGTTGAAATTTAAGGAATGAATTACTAAGAGATGTAGTGGAAGCTGATAACCTTCAACGGTTATTAAAATCCAAGCTCAAATTGTACTCAAATATTTAATTGTAATAACTTATTTTTTTATCGGAGTTTTCACATAGGGATAACCTCTAAGCTAATTCCTTTTCCAGATGTATCTCTCTTTTCTCCTACCTTAGTTTTCATTTCTGTATCTAGTTTGCATCTGGAATAAAAAAAAAAAAAACGAGCTAACTACCTTTTCAGAAATAATCGAGCAATACAAAGAAATGCTAACGGCGAAAACCACAAAGTAGCTCTTTTTAAGGTTACGGTATACCTTCAGGGGTGTCTCGCGTGCAAGCGATGTAGCGCGTAGAGTTTAAGAGGTAGATGCCTAAACCCCCATATCAAATTAAAGGTTACAGAACTGGCTATCAAACTATTCCAAGAATTTTGAGATAAAATGAATTGTCGAATTTTTCACGACCACTAAATGCGAGCGCCCGAATCAACTTTCGAGAGCTACAAGTCAAAGCGATTTTTGTTTTTCGCCAATTTCATTTTTTCCTCGGTTTCAGGGCCCAAAGCGCTTAAAAAACTTGTCTGCGTTTTGCCATATTTAATTGCAGTAAAAGGTTACAGAACATTTTCGAAATAGGATTAAAAAAATGCAGAGTGATCATACAAAAATCGCTCTCGAAGAAAACATATTTTGAAATTAACAATTCGCAGACACGTTTTTGTAGTTTATATGTTAAGCTAGCTATTGTCTAAATTTGACGGCAATCGAACAAACGCTACGAACGCTAGAGTGGCTGGGCGAAGAAAACAAATAAAAGAAAGTGCGGCGGAGCAACTCTGCGTGGTCAACTGTGCATGGATAATATTTCAATGGGTATCAAGGAGTCCAACGATTCGTCGATATGGATTCATCGGAGTCTCTGTCAACATCCCTGTTATTGCTGTCAAGTTCCCAAATTTTTAACCTTTCTTTTCTCTTCCCTCGATTTTTTTGCCCGCCTTATACGATAGCTATAGCTTCATCCTCGTGATGAACTTTCGCATCTTCACTCATTGATGTATTTTCACTCGTTGTTCGCTGCTTTCGCTTTTTCGAACCGGTCCATGTTTTTAACGTGGTCTACCTTTACTTATAACGGATGTTACTAAGACAGGTAACGGAAACGGGAAACGGGAGCCTGGGAACGACTGTACAGAGGTAACCCGCCTAAGAATTCAACATGGTGGACAAAGGAAAAGAAAAGGGAACAATTTGGGGAAATGTAAGGAAGTGTTACGGTTGTAAACTTTAGTTTCTATCGGCTGTGCCTCAAAGTCCAATATGGAACTAAGAAAAACAAAGCATGAAATAGCGCCTGGGGAGAAAATCGAATCGGTATTATCACATGCTACCCCAATCGGTCAGTACAAAATGCAGACTGCAGACCGGGTACAAAATGCAGGCTAGGTACAAAACACAGACTGCAGACTGGGTACAAAACGCAGACAGAGAATAAAGAGTGTTTTCCGTCTGATACGTGACAACATGTCATCTAAAAACATACCGCGTGTCACGCAGTCGCTTTTCCGCGGTCATCTTTCACCAACATTAGCATTATTGTGGAATACTCCTTGCTCGTTTCTTCATATATTTTGTCTTTAATAAAGCGGCAAGGCCACAGGTTATTTATCTGCTGCTCACCTGATTTGCCAGCTGACTTGCCGATCTCCGAAGAGGGCCGCCTTTCTAGCTTCCAAATGCGAAGACGGCGGACGACCCACGTTCAGTGATGCTCATGTGTTATGTCACTTGTCCTCGATATCATATTGCGTGTTGCTATTTTTAAATATTGATATGACAGCTCGCGCACAAAGTGAGAAGATATAAGTAGACTATGAAGACTTGAAATTCTATGTAAGAAAGACTGTGGCCTGACCGATTGGCGGACGTAGCTTGTGATAACACAGGATAATACCGATTCGATTTTCACCCCAGGCGCCATTTCATGCTTTGTTTATCCCAGTACCAATCGGACTCTGCTCAAACAAGAACGTACTGGGCCATGATCTGGTGGGACAGCCGGTAGAAACTCACGTTAAAAACCGTAACACTTCCTCTTATTTCCCCAAATTGTTCCCTTTTCTCTCCTTTCGTCCGCCATGTTGAATTTTCACGCGGGTTACCACTGTACACTTGTTCCCCGACTCCCGTTCGCGGTTCCCCGTTCCCCGTTCCCCGTTCCCCGTTACCAGTTTTAGTAACATCCACTTATAACTTAATAGAATTAGACCTAATACCAAAAATGCTTGGTGGTCAGAACAACAAAGCCGATCAACTGATGAGTAGTCAATTCGTGACAATTCGTCTCGGTTGATTGCACACGCGCCATAGGGCTGTCAATCAAGATGTAAACTTTTACTTCCCGCGAAAACGTAAAACCGCCATTTCTCCGCCAATACTTAGTCTTTTTCAAAAATTTTTTTTTCAGGAATTAGAGATTATTCTTCGGGCTGTCGATAATACCAGGAACATGGAACATTCCGCAACATCCCGGAACATCGAATAATTATCATAATTACGCGAAAAATATGTAAAATAAAATTTTAAAAAATTAAATCAAACAAAATAAACTGGTATCGGCTCGGAAAATAGAAAAAAAAAACATAAAAAAAGGGAAAAGAAATAAAAATGAAAGTGACTGCAATGAGTGAAGGCTAGCAACTAAGAAGAGTAATCCATTCCTTCCAGTCGTTCACCGTCAGTTTAATCACGTGCTGTTCTTTATTCCCAGATTTCGTTCTTCACGGAAAACTAAGGTGGTGGCGTTCGAACTCCTTAATTAGACTTAAAAGTATGGGTACACGAGTGTGATTTCTTTATTCAATTCATTACGTCAATACAAAGATATGCGTATACACGATTTCTCATGAAGAAATAGTTTCTCCATGAGATAGACATAGAAACTCTTTGGTATCGAGTTTCTTGTCCAAACTAGTTTGGACTGCTCGACCTCTGATGACATTGTAAACAAATACAAACACAAAATTTAAAAACATTTGGCGACGCGCGCGCTGTCTTGCGGGGTCGCTGGTCAAAACTTTATTGTCTCTAGAAATATTTGTTACAAGTGTTGGCGATCTGAAATTGAATTCCAGGTGTCGCCAACAGTTCAAATGCATCTCCTGGAAAATGTTTGTCAGGTACAAGTTAATACTTAATTAATTAAAAATACTTTTACCGCAGGCTATAATCTATTCATCGCTAGTTCAACTTCACGTGCAGATCGTTATCTGACATTCGATCAAACTAAGTTTTCTATCGAGCCATTCGAACACCGCCAAAGTAAACCAGACATGCGAAAACCGCGCGTGAACGCGCTGCTCTATAAATCTTTGATTACCTCTAGTTTATTAATAGTAACTTGCTTGTTACTCGGGCTTCCAGAAAGGTCGAGTCTGCACTTAGTTCCTAGCGGAGCGGAGCGAAAACTGGGCATGATAAATAGCAACGTGAAGATGGAATAGGGACTAAACTATGAATACTGACTTAACAAGCAAAAGTATGACGCTCAGACAAACACCTCAAATGTTGAAGAAATCAGGGATCAAAAAAGGAGACGCAATGAATTACCTGGCATTCAACGTCAGAATCGTCCATGTTTGTGTTGAAAAACAGAGTGCTGAAAAGCGACGTGACGCAATTGGCGGGAAAGAAGAGGAACCTTCACTCATTGCAGTCACTTTCATTTTTCGTTCATTTTTCTTTTTTTTTTTTTTTTTTTATGTTTATGGGATGTTCCGGAACGTTCTGGAATGTTTCGGAATGTTCCATGTTCCTGGTTTTATCGACGGCCTTATTCTTCGACCACTACTTTGACCCAAAAATATAAATTTGAAGAAAATTGCTGACCTGAAGGTATACTGTAACCTTAAATGTTTCACTATTTACTGGGATCGTTTTAGTTCTTAAACAATCCCGGGAAAAAAACGTATCCAAAGTGTCGTTTCCCAGTCTTTCAGAACTTCCCAGCCAACAAGCAGCAACATGTACTAGAGCATTTGTTTACTTTCTAAACCCTTCCTACAAATTATACCTTAAGTGGAGGGGTGGGGAGGGGGTGGGAGGGGTATTTAAGAGGATCGTGGACATACATTTACAGTCTGGGTACCAAGCTCCCGATTAACAAGGTACTGAGGTACCGTCTGATTATAGTTGTTTTATGCAACGTTTCTATAATCAATTAATCATTACTTCCTTACATTCGAATTTCTTTTTCTTTATAGAAGTGCAAACTAGAAGCATCTCCAGGAACCATTGCCTCCGTCATGGATTTTAATTCATGGAACATCGTGTGGAGTTTGTGTTTTGGATTGTTAGCGACATTGATCGTTGCCGGAAATCTCCTTACCATCTGGATATTTCTGAAACAGAGACTTCGTAAACGCGCTCATTTTCTTTTGATTAGTTTGGCTGTTGCTGATTTACTGGTTGGGCTGCTGACTGTTCCTCTGTACATAGCTATTGCGGCAACTCCTGGCAAAGTAATGCCGGTAACGTTGGCGTTCATATACGGTTACGGTGACCCTTTTTCTGGTATTGCCTCCATCTTCACGCTTGCCGCTATTTCCTTAGAGAGAATGTACGCAGTAGGTTGGCCTTTTCGTCATAGAACTCTAAACTTTCGTGTTTACATATTTGCTATTGCCATACCATGGATCTTGGCAGCAATATTCACTTCTATAATGTTACTGTTTAACCTCTCTATCATAACACCAGAGAACTTCCTGTATTCTCTCCTCTTGTTTCTTAGCACGCCTCTATTAGTGATGTGTATAGCATATTATGTTGTATGGAAGAAACAAAAAGCAATGATGAGTAATCAGAATCACGCGGTAAGAGAGAAAAAATTAGCAAAAACACTGTTCATTATCACTGCAGCCTCTCTTTTGACCTGGCTGCCATTTCAAATTCTGAACCTATTGGCAAATCGCGGTGTACTTGGAGATTTGCCTCACATAAACATGACTATTCATATCATCAAGTTTTTGCAATTTAGCAACTCGCTTGTAAACGTAATAATTTATCCATTCCAAATAACAGAATTTAAGAACGCCGTTCTTCAGATGCTTTTTTGTTGTGCGCATGTGTGCCATCGTGAAAGAAGAAATGAAGTTGTGCCGATGCATCAAGGGAGACAGGGTCAGTTTCATCATTTTCAAGAATTACACATTTCCAATCATTAGCAAATATTAGATGGAAAGTAAATTCATGTCTATTTCGGTGTTGCAAGCATTAACAGTCAAGGTAATAATGATAATAAAAAAACACTTTAAGTAGATTTACCACATCCAAAAATTGAAAGTTTGCCTTCTCTTTCTAGCTCAGTCAGTGGCTGCTAAGTTCAATGTTACTGTGCAATCCATGATCAGTCTGTTTCGAGAAATTGAATTAGAAATAATTGATTACTTGCAAGACAATTTATTGGTAAACATCATAACGTTCTTGGTGAGGCTAGTTCGCGTCATGTATACACCAATAATTTGTCCTTTTATCAAAGCCTCAAAATTCCTATATGTTAGTTGTTTGCGTAGATTTTGATACAGTAGTACGAGAGGTGTACAAATTATAGCACAATACTACCAGTGGATCAGTTTTGCATTTTTATTAACTTTTAAATTCAATTGAAATAAAGTGTGTGTTAAGTGTGTGCGTGTGTGTGTTTCATTGGGTTCCAGACTAGAAAAAACCTTCTGAAGAGTAGAGTGAAGGCTTTCTACAGTTACGTCTCATAAATCCATTAATTTGCATTGACACATTAACTATATACAATCAACAAACTTCCAAAAAACTATGTTAAAAATTGTCGCCAAACGTTTTACTGAGCGGCATAGAAGTAAAATCGAAAGAATGCGAAAAAAGCATGGCACTAATGCTTATAAAGAAATAATTTATTGCCTAATATGTTCTTAACAGTTTCTTAAACTCCCATTGCCTTTTTTTTTTCTAGTAACTGAACAGGTGGTACGTCTTCGAAATATTTTGAAGAAAAAATAAAATTGACGATTGTACAAGATTCGATTTCCGCTGCTCTTTCGAGTCCAGTCTCTTTTCCCGAACGGTCATTAAAAGTCGAGCCTAAGTTTCTACATATGCAAATTTTGACTTCAAAGTAAATATAAGGTGAAACGGAATCTTGTTCTGCTAGGTCATGCTTGATTGTTACCTCAAAACCTTTAAGTACAAGATAAATGCAATTTCTTGCAGCTACCTGCTGTCGTCCTAATGTCAAATTAAAATAGGATATTAGAAGAAATTAAATTTTATCAGCCAAAAATTCTGCATTAGACAATGAACGTTTTATTAAAACACAAGGCACAGAAACACATACAAAGACCAAGTACTGTGCATACATTTAAGTGCTGGTAAAAGTAACTCTAAATGAATCATTAATATCTTCAGTTCACTTTGGGCTCCATTTGTAATAGAAAGTAAAGTAAAGTGTAAATTGCTTAGTGGTTTATAAATTACGGTAAGAATGAAAAGTGTATTACAAATTCTCCTTGTTATATATGCAAGACAAAGACGCCATGCTGGATCAAACCTCCGACTTCGTGGTTTACTAACCTGGGCAACAGTATCATGGCCAGCGCTAGTGCCATTCATAACATCCTCATTTTTCCTACCAGTAACAATGAACGGCACGCAATGCATGCTGAAGCGATGACACTGACTTAACTATCATTTCTAAAATTCTGACTAGAAAATTGGAACATAAACAAACAAACGGATGCTTAAACGTAACTAGAAGTAAACTGAAGTTATAACCTGTGTGTGGAGTGAGAAGTGAAAAGGGTGAAACAGGATGAAAAAATAATGCACAGAGTAGTGGCGGGACTGAGTAAAATCCTTTCTGTTGTTTCAATTGATGCTGGTTGTAATTCAGTGCAATAAAGTCAAAACTCCTAAATAGCACCGAAAGAAGTAATTTTTCTCTCCTAAATTTTAATTATCAGCTATTTAGCCATATGTTTGGAGCCTTCAATAAGGATCCATTCAGAAGAGTTTCAAGAAACACTAATGAGGGTAAAAAAACGCATAATTCCCAAGCAGCTAATTAAAACAAACATCAATAACTAAATGTTCCAATGCACAATAAAGGAAGAGGTGGCTATTGCTCTGGTACGTAAATATAGTCAAACAAGTTGTTTCGCAGGGAGTTGTCTCTATTTAGTTCAATATTCAAGAATGATTACCACCAAAGGTTTATTCTTAGAAGACACACAAACACATTTCACTGAAACATATATTTTAGAGATATATTTCAAAAGCCACCATTTTCTGGTTCTTGTTTGAATACAGCTGATATTAATTTACCCTGTCTGCTTGGTTTCTGATGCAAAATATGGCCAAAAACTGGATCATTGTGTCATGTACACAGCATTGCAATGATCAATAATTGAATATTGCTTTGTTCAATCACTACTCCTTTAGTGTAACATATTGGCATTTTAAGACATAAATACCGTAAAAACCCACGTGCAAGAAGCTACATGTTTTGAAGTCTGGCAAAATAGGTTCTTGTACCTTGGTGTTGCCATTGGCAATTTAAGCTAAGTAGGTGTAGAAGCCGACAAAGACGAAAAATACAGCATACGTTGTCGGTGTACAACCAGACGTCCCAAGAGACTGTAGAACATTTGAATGATATGCGAGTGGGTGTGGGCGTGAGTTTTTTTTGTGCGTGTGTTTTTCTGTTGGGGGAAGAGTCGGATTAGTCTCGATGTAATAGTACCGGATTAAATTGCTATGTCGAATTCTGCCGAGTGTTCGTCGTTTTACTGGGCCGGCACAGTGGGTTTTCTTAATCTCTATGAAGGAAATATATGAGTTGATTACCAGAAATGTAAATAAACCTAGGTTTCAAACCGTTTGGTCCTTGAATATACAGTATTTATTCACATTTATTCTGCCGAGTGTTCGTCGTTTTACTGGGCCCCTACAATAGATTTTCAATTAGATTCTTAATTTCTATGAAGGAGATATATGAGTTGATTGCCAGAAAAATAAATAAACCTAGGTTTCAAACCGTTTGGTCCTTGAATATGCAGTATTTATTCACAATTGTGTTATGTATTTTCTTGTAACGTAAATTTGCAATCTCAAAGTCACACTCCTAGGCTAAAATGTTCATCATAATTTAACTGTAACCCACGTACATATAAGAGCTTGCTTGATCTTGCTTGGTTAAACAGGTTGTTACGTTTTTGGCTATAAAAAGAGCAAATTTCTGTCAGCAGGTTCCAATAAATACACCACTAGGTTCGTATAGGTAATCACACGGTTTTTCTCGTTCAATTTGGAATTAATTTGCACGAGTGAGCTTTTTGAAAAACTCACAAGTGCAAATTAATTCCAGATTGAACGAGAAAAACCGTATCATTACTTATTAATAATATAAACATGAAAAAATTTCCGTGGAGAAAGTGCCGGAAGACCTCTCTTGAAGGCATTTTTTCTCATTCAAAAAAACGTTTTTCAAAGTTTCCGTACAAAATTTTCGTCATCATTTTGCGTAATATCATTGGCTTCGAAAATGTGTGATTTGCACTGGTATTACACTTTTTGAACCGGTGTTACACTTTTTGTACTGATGTGAACTTTATATGAAAGAATTCATATATGAACTGCGGTTGCAGATGAAAGTGAAGAATGATCTTCGCAGTAAATTTTCCAATTTAAGCAATTGGAAAGAAGAACCAGGCTTCCTCTTTCCAATTGCTTAAATTGGACAATTTACTGTGATGATCATTCTTCACTTTCATCTACAACCGCAGTTCATATGTGAATTATTTCATATAAAGTTCACATCATTTCACTCCTCACGGAAAGATATGAACCCAATTAATTGACCTCGCTCCTAATGTGTGGCTTCATAGCTCAGTTGGTAGAGCATCGCACCAGTATCGCGGAGGTCACGGGTTCGAATCCCGTTGAAGCCCTGATTTTTTCAGGCTTCTTCTTTCCAATTGCTTAAATTGGAAAATTTACTGCGATGATCATTCTTCACTTTCACTTTTTGTACTGGTGTTACACTTGAACTGCACGGCTCTCAGGTAATCAGAATCGAATAATTTTTTCATGTATATTATTATTACATAAATACATGCGGGGTTTTACTGTAACACAAATCTGGAAGGATGATCAACAGCCCCGGTTATCACTGATCATCACTGTCTTGGCTAGTGAAACATAAATTGCATGTTTTTCAAAGTTTCCGCACAAAATTTTCGTCATCATTTTACGTAATATCACTGGCTTCGAAAATTTCCTATTGTCTTTCAGCCAATCACAATCCAGAATTACGATGTGTAATTTGCACTGGTGTTACACTTTTTGTACTGGTGTTACACTTGAACTGCACGGCTTTCAGCCAATCAGAATTGAGTAATTTTTTCATGTATACTAATATTACATAAATACATGCGGAGTTTTGCTGTAACACAAATCTGGAAGAATGATCAACAGCCTCGGTCATCACTGATCATCACTGTCTTGACTAGTGAAACATAAATTGCATCTAGCATGCATGGTTGTTACTGCCTATTGTTCAATACTTGTAAATTCACTGATATCTATGTGAAGTAAGGCCAATACAGTATTATTAAGCATTTCAGTGTTCTGCAAACAGAATAGAAGAAGGGGTGAATTAATTATAATAGAATTTCTTTTTGCTCACTAAAAGCATCTCCATGAACTGTTGCCTTCCACGATGGATTTTAACTCATGGAACATCGTGTGGAGTTTGTGTTTTGGTTTATTAGCGACATTGATCGGTGTTGAAAATCTCCTTAACATCTGGATATTTCTTGAACAGAGACTTCGGAAGCGCGCTCATTTTCTTTTGATTAGTTTGGCTGTTACTGACTTACTGGTTGGGCTGCTGACTGTTCCTCTGTACATAGCTATTAATACAATATCGTACTTGGGTCTGGCGTATTGTCTGGTGAGGTCGGTGTCCGAATAGGCAATTTGCATGATGGCGTCATTTGACCACAACTACCAGAATCCTTCACTTTTTCTGTGTCTTGTGCTAATTAGGGCAATTGTTATTTAAACCCCACTGGGAATTCAAAATTCAAATAATAAAGAAAAACGAAAGGAATTCTGGTGGTTGTAGTCAAATGACGACAACGTGCAAATCTGCCATTGACTGACATTTTTACTAAAGACGTTTCTGTATCTCAAGAAAGACAGGAACAAAGCAGGTATCTAGTTAGGCGTGTAGAGAATTTTGTAGTGTAACAAAATTGAGTACATATCTATAACTGTTAGTTTAAGAAAAAAAAAATTGAAGAAAATTAGATATAATTGCTGTTTTGCCAAAGGCAACTTTTATATTGTAATAGAAAATTCATGTTATCCAGGAGCATCAAACTGTAATAAAATAAAAATTGTGAAAATAAAATGGAATTAATTCTTATAGAAATATTTGATTTCCTAATATTTTAGAACGGTTTAGAAATCTCTCTGCATTCAAAAATCCAATCTGTTTCCACCGGCAGCGTGGACTGAGAACACTTTTCATTAGAATCTGAAATGACCGAAGATGACTCTCGCTTAGTTTGTCGTAACGTAAGTCACCAAGAACAGCTCTTGTTAGAAGTACCCTCACCTAGACGATCGCTCTAAATTCAGCTTAATATTCTGCAAGGATAATCTCCCGGGTTATATTATATAATACGGCTGGCGTTTGCCGTAATTAAAACTGATAATATACGGAATTTTGATTAGTGAGCAAAATAGCCATTTCTTTACAGTCTATGAACAGGCTCCCTATTGGGTTATAGGGCGAAAAGAGAAACCGGCGAGCACAGCTATTCAAGTGTGGACTGGGACAAGCAGAGCTTGCCGAGAGCAGTCTGGGACAAAAAAAAAAAAACAAAATGGCGGGAGAGCCTGATCCATGATATCATGATCTGATTGGTTACATCACTGATTGTTGACAGCTTTGAGATCTCGACAACGCTTGCAAATTGCCATATTTTTGCTGAGACCGCCGATTAACAAAGGAGGAATTCCTGGCGGCTTTGAGAAATTCATTGGAATATTTTTCTCATATTTTCTGGCTTGATGATATGAGCCACGATAGGACGTCAAAATCAATGTGCCCTTTAAGACAAATCTAAAACCTCCCTTCTAAACTCGAGAAGCAAAAAATTTAATTCAGCTAAACGTTCTGGATAGGTTAAATCACATTTCAAGATAAATTTGGTGGCACGTCTTTGAACACGCTCAAGGGCCTTGGTTTTTTCTTTAGAACACTGCATGGAAAGTTTGGTCAGAAGCATGACAATTTGTTATTATTATTATTATTGTTATTATTATTATTATTATTATTATTATTATTATTATTATTATTATTATTATTCCAGACAGCTGAAAATCGAAACGGAAAACTGGTCAACTAATTATTATTATCGCTAGAGCATTTTGTTTACATTAAATTCAAGTTGAAATTTACCTTTGCAGCGAGACTGTTCTCCGTTAGCACTTAGACCTGTCACTTGGAACTAACTCTTCTATTAACAAGGTAGGTTGAGTGGCTTTCTCAACTTCTCTACTGATTCTTTTTATTGCTCTAAGCAAAACATTGTTTTGTCGGTTAGTCAAAACTTGTTCGTTTTTTCCCAGTGCTAGAGTGGTTGCCGTTTGACGGCATCGCATTTACATTCAAGCCAGTTAAACAGTTAAAATTCAAAGGTGTTTTGCTCCCATTTCTGAGTCATTTTCGTTTCCACGTTACATCTCAAATAAGGAGATAAAGTACTCCAGTACTTCAGCACGAGAAACATCTTGCATGGCTTTATACCTGCTCTCTGTTATTTCACGCACTTAACGATAACTTCAACTTCTCCTTTGAAAGCAAGCCGTCGATACATCTCCTCTATTTTTATTCAAACTTCGCAAATTAAAAGCCATCAATTGACGTATACAGTGAAATCTAACTAAAATACTTCGATTGCTTGCGTCTACGGCAAAAATTAGATTAAGTTCAACTCTTTTCGCAGATGCATGCGCTCTCTATTATTTCTCGCAAGTACAAGGTATTTTAAAAATTCACGCCCATTTCAGCGTCTATTAAAAGTAAGGCAATAGTGGAAATCTTGCTTAGGTTTTTAATACAAGTGAAGAGGCTGGGAAACGGTTCAACAGGGACTTTAATCTAGACTGCGTGCAGCCTCTTTCTTTTCCTAGCGTGCGACGTGTTTCGTTTCCCGGCGTTTTCAATCGAACCTCAAGAAGCGCAGCCCCTTTTGTATCCCTCTGATTTGCATAATCTTAACACAGTCATTTCAGGAATAAAAATCGGCTTCTCGGAGCCTAATTTTAATTCTTCCTCAAAATATCCATTACCTCAATTAATACAAATATCTGAAAGCAGCAATTTTCATCGTTAACTTAGACTATAAGTCGGTGGCCGCAAGATATTAAAATATTGCTTCTACATTTAAGTATTGCAGGTGATAATGACATCAAAATTAATTTTATAATGGAACAAGTTTTATTGTCAGCATCAGCGGGCTTGCTGTCGTCCCATGATGGGACTTTGGAAGCCATGTTAAAAGGAAATCGTTTAAGTTATAACTTTACTAAAAATGTCCAACACCAGCAAATAGCCTGTAAATAATGGTGACAGAACTGAGTGGAGTCCAATTCGGTGCGCAATCATACGCGTGGTTAACAAAATTTGAGGACCGCGAAGCGGGAGTCCGATTTGTTTAATCACGAGAATGATTACAGACAGAATTGGACAACATGAGGTCCTGTTACCAATTAATCATAACCATTACAATAAATAGCAAACTATAATAAGTAAAATTTCTGGGAAAAGAATTAGACCACAGCTTGAACACTTACGTAGCCTCCCTTGCAAACGCTCTTATTAGGGCTTGTCGCGCGTTCGTTTCTCAGTATGACGAGCCCTAAGAGCGCGTGTGTGGGAGGTACTTGAAAACCGACCAGCAAGCAGCAACATGCACTGCACCATTTGCTTTTTTCTAAACCCTTCCTAAGATTTAGACCTTAAGTTTAAGGGTGGGGGGAAGAAAGGTTGAAGAAGACTAATGACGTGCAGTCTGTGCACTCACCTACGATTAACAAAGTACTGAGGCACTGCCAGCTTACATTTGTTGTATGCAACGTTTCTATAATCAGTTTATCAGTTCTAGCATAATTTCATTTCAATTTGGTTTTCTTCACATAGGGTGCGAACTAGAAGGATCTCTAGGAACCATTGCCTTCAGTGATGGACTTTAATTCATGGAACATCCTGTGTTTTGGATTATTAGCGACAGTGATCGTTGTGGGAAATCTCCTTACCATCTGGATATTTCTCAAGCGGAGACTTCGCAAGCGCGCTCATTTTCTTTTGATTAGTTTGGCTGTTGCTGATTTACTGGTTGGGTTGCTGACTGTTTCTTTGTACATAGCGATTAATACAATATTGTGCTTGGGTCTGTCGAATTGTCTGCTGTGGTTCAGCTTGTACCAATTGACTGACATTTTTACTGGTATTGCCTCCATCTTCGCACTTGCCGCTATTTCCTTGGAGAGAATGTACGCCATAGGTTGGCCTTTTCGTCAAAGAACTCTAACCTTTCGTGTTAACATATTTGCTGTTGCCATGCCATGGATTTTCACAACAATTTTCACTTCTGTAAGGTTACTGCTTTACTTCTCTATCATAGCATTTGAAAACTACGTGTACTCTCTCATCTTGTTTCTTAGTACGCCTCTATTAGTGATGTGTATAGCATATTTTATTGTACGGAAGAAACAAAAAACAATGATGGGTAACCGGAATCACGTGGTAAGAGAGACAAGATCAGCAAAAACGCTCTTTATTATTACTGCAGCTTCTCTTTTGACCTGGCTGCCATTTCAGATTCTGAATGTGTTGCTATACTTTGGTGTAATTAGAAATTTCCCTTACATAAACATAACTACTCGTATCATAAAGGTTTTTGCAATTCAGCAACTCGCTTGTAAACGTAATAATTTATCCATTCAGAATATCAGAATTTAAGAACTCCCTTCTTCAGATGCTTCCTTGTAGTATTAGTTCTCGTAATGTTAGAAGTAATGAAGCTCCCCCCACCCCATATCTTCGTAGCCATATTCACCTTTCGACGTGTATATTTAGTGCTTTTAACGGTCATATGCAAGTAATATTCCGAACAATGCTGTACTTACAGTACAATGAAGCCGCCATGGTGTACTCTATTTTGCTATTCTGGATCTCGATATCTGATCAGGGTTCTTAGGAGAAGTTTTCACAGGCGTCCAATAAAGCAGAACAGGCGGTAGAAATTAAAGCGAGGCCCGAAAGGCCAGGCCATTTAGGGGGGGGGGGGGTTGGGGAGCGTGCTGCCCCGGAAAATTTTGAAATTTCAGGTTGCCAAAGATGCGATTTCATGCATTTTGGGGGGCAAAGTGATACAGAAAATGAGTTGTTTATGATCATAAAATTAGATGTAGCAAGTATCGCTGTTTCACCTTTTTAAATACTACACGTCGGGTCAGCTGTCAAGACTTTCTAGTCACGCAATTGAAGCCTGAATGGCGTAGTTGACCGTGTATATTGTCAAGAACCTGGGAACTACTAAACAGGCCCTTCTCATGCGACTTTTCCAAGCTTTCTGGTGCTCATGGGATAGTCTCTGAAGGCTTCGGACTGAAACAGCGGGAAAGACGAAATCAAGACCTTTCTTTCGATGCCAAACACAACAGGAAAACTTGCAAAGTTTTGGTATGTCAGCGCGCTTTTCTTGCTAGACTGAGAGGCAATATGGAGTTGGTTTTAGTTCTTGATGGGATGCAGTGATCTTTATTTTCAATAAAGTTCGAAACCGTCTGAAAGCTGAAGAAGAAAAAATAAAGGTTGGATACTTCATTACTTCGGTAAGAATCGTATGTTTTTTGTTTTAGAAAATACGCCTCCTTGTGGCTGCAATTTGCTAAAATAAAAGCTTAAGTTTACGATTATATCAATATGTTTTCAGGAGGAGGCGAGGGGAGCAAAACCGGGTGACAGCACAAAATTACATCATGGTATCCTCTTAAGTCCTTTTGTGGTTAAAGTCGATCCATAGCAACTTTTGGCGAATCCACGAGCATCTAATCCCTGGACAGAAGCTCTGAAAGTGAGACTTGGTAGAAGAAATACTTCTGCATATCAGACACACTGCTCAAGAGGATGTTTCAGCCATTGGAGTGACAATAGAAAATAACAGGATAAAATTTAACGAAAAGAAGCGCCTAGTTCGTGATCTTTCGAAGTTAAGTGACATTCCCAAACTTGAAATACCTGTATTGGTCTAAAGAGAGAGCCAGACTATGCTGCCGGTAAAAAGTAACCGGTTTGCTGTTGGCCATTATGTTCGAACGAAGAAAATACTTGCCCTTGAGTATGCCGAGGAGAGAGCTACGTTAAATAAAGAATTAATATATTAACAGCAGCGGATTCGGCGATTAACGGAAAAGGTAAGCCGGATATAAAAAAATATTTTTATAACAATGAAATGATAATAATTATTATATGGCAAGGTAGTCTTGAGGTAAATCCGAGCCGTCTGATTGGTTCTTTCTTGGTTGGGATTTCGCCATACGGACCGTTTCCATGGAAACGGTCATAAGCTGTGCATTTTTCATTTTCGAAAGCTGGCAAATTCAAAACAAGCATGACCCGAGTGCCATACCAGTTGTAAGTTCCCATATCATTGACATGCTATGGAGAAATGAGTTATGTATGTATTTAGGAACATGTACCTACAGTGTAGGAATGTATACATGTTCCTGCATGTTTGCACTGGGTGTCCTCTTTGGTCAGTGCAAAATAAAACAAAAAAGTTTGGAAGCTAAGTGCACTTGTTTTTTCTCCTTAATTCACCTTTATACACCTTCCTACACCTTCATTCACCTTCATACACCTCTATCCACCCTCATACATCTTCATTACTTTCATCCACCTCCATACACATTCATTCTCCTTTATTCACCTTCATCCACCTTCACACACCTTCATTCCTTCTCATATACCTTCATACACCTTTTATTACCTTCATCCACCTTCATTCACCTTCATACACCTTCATATACCTTCATTCACCTTCATCCACCTTCACACGCCTTCATTCACCTTCATACACCTCCATTTACCTTCATATATCGTTATTCACCTTCATACACCTTCATTCACCTTCATACACCTTCATTCACCTTCATACACCTCTATTCACCTTCATTCGCCTTCATTCACCTTCATACACCTTCATCCACCTTCATTCACCTTTATACACCTCCATTCACCTTCATACACCTTTATTCACCTTCATACACCTCCATTCACCTTCATGCACCCTCATTCACCATTATGCACCTTCGTTCGCCTCCATTCACCTCCATTCACTTTCATTCTACACCTCCATTCACCTTCATATACCTTCATACACCTTGATTCACCTTCATCCATCTTCTTACAACTTCATTCCTTCTCATATACCTTCATACACCTTTCATTACCTTCATCCACCTTCATACACATTCATTCACCTTTATTCACCTTCATACACCTTCATTCACCTTCATATACCTTCATTCACCTTCATACACCTTCATTCACCTTCTTACACCTCCATTCACCTTCATGCACCTTTATTCACCTTCATACACCTTCATTCACCTTCATACACCTCCATTTACCTTCATGCACCTTTATTCACCTTCATACACCTCTATTCACCTTCATACACCTCTATTCACCTTCATAAACCTTAATTCCCCTTCATACACCTTCATCCACCTTCATGCACCTTCATTCACCTTCATAAACCTCCATTCACCTTCATACACCTTTATTCACCTTCATACACCTTCATTCACCTTCATACACCTCCATTCACCTTCATACACCTTCATTCGCCTTCATTAACCTTCATATACCATCATTCACCACCATTCACCTGCATATACCATCATACACCTTTATTACTGTTGTGTGTTACCCTCCATAAATAAAGTTGATTATGGTGATAATGATGATTATACACCCCCATACACCTTCATTCAAGTGCAGGAGGCTACCCAAAGTCAGCTCCTCGCTCCCAGGGTCCTCTTTATTCTTCCGTCGAGAGAGTACAAGAGAGAGGACCCTAGGAACGAGGTTGCAGGTGGTTAATTACAAAACAAAAATCAATTTTCTTTTCCGGACATATCCCGAAAGAAATTTAGACAACGACGCCGCCGAATCGTCATTAAAACAATGATAAAATTATACCAAAATGACGACGTCCACTAGGACACAAAAAGGCATACAGTCAAACCTGTAGTAAGAGGTCACCCTCTATTAGGCAGTCACTTGTACTAACATACATAGATAAACTTTATTGAAAATCAGAAGTCGCTTCCCTTGATAACTGTGAAGTCGACTTCCATTTTCGTGTCAAGTTATTCTCTGCGTGATCCTAAAGATCCTAAGATCCTAAAAATCGCTGCTTCAATGTGTCGAAGATCTGAAAGTTGATTCATTTCGAATTACATGTAACTTCACTGTTTGATACGTAAAAAACACGCATCGAGTCGACTGTCTTTTCACTGGGTTCCTTTCGCCAGTAGAAAGATGAAGAAGAAATCACGCGAGCGTAAATATACTTTGGTGCTTGTTGCATGAGTTTTAAAGTTAGCTTTGGCATATAATATGCGGAAATCCGACTACACTTTCTTTAATGAAATGGGAAATGCTTTTTAAGATGTTATTATGTTAGACATTACTATGGTTTTTCCTATTTTTGTCCGCCGGCATAACATTTCACTCACTCCCGCAAGATGGCGCCTTCCCTGAAAAGTGACATATAAACAATGACTTGCAGCTGAAATCAAGTTTGAGTTATTTGGCAACAACTAATAAAAATCAATTCTCCGATGTTTGATGTCCCTCAAATGTCAATGAGCTTAAATTAACTTCAAGTTTCTAAGCCCAAATTAAAGCGCTCAATTTCTGATCTATTGATTACATTTGTTGCAATTGTTGCAAACATTGAATGCATGGCCATATCACGCGATCGCGAAAACACTCTCTCCGTAGACCATAATTCTAAAGGGAGAAAGGTCATATGAGAGCACCCCAAAATGTGTCTTCCATCAGAAAGTTTCTGAATATATGCAATTTTTGAATGCTCAACATGTATATACGTAACAACCAGTAATCACAGATTATACTCCAAGGATAGATCGAATTTCTGCAGTTATGGTAAAAAACGTTTTCGAAACGTGTCTCAAAACATATATTTCAATTTGTATTTTTCTATAGACGTTTGTGCGGCCGTTGACAACTTACGCTGAAAAATCAACTTTTTAATTCGACGGCTTTCCAACAGAATTGTAATGTATGCAATCTCTCTTGGTTTCCACAGTTACTGAATGGTGCATCCGTCATTACTGATTTGCGTACCAATATTTTTGCCAGACCAGTCATTTGGTATTAATTCATTTCAACTGAGATCAATGAAGGGAACTTGACCAAATACACTTTATTTTAGTAGATTTTAATGTCTCTCAGTAATGGTAATTGCCTGAGAATTGTAAGTGTTTCTCGCTAAAGTTGTGAAAATTAATACCGACAACACGAATTCACAGGCAGGGTTGCCAAAGGGGTTGTCTGGAAAACCCGAGTGGCGAATAGTCGCGAATAGCGAATAGTGCGAATAGTACGAATAGTCTCGAATAGTGCGAACAGTCTCGAATAGTGGCGAAGAGTGGCGAATAGTGGACAGATAGTGCCAAATAGTGGCCAAATTGAGGGAATTTGGTACCCAATTCTCCCGCTAAAAAGCATGGATGCTTATCAGTACAAAAGGTGTTTCTAAACGTAATTTCTTCTGTTTTCACCGCTGCAAAAGCGTAAATACGTCTTTATTAGGTTATCCTGGTGTTTTCTGTTTTCTTATTGTCGGCCCTAGCCTAAGTCCTGAGAAGAAACGGTAATAAATTTACTGAAATTCTTATGCTTGTTTGGATAACTAATTAACGCAAGATGTAGCTTAGATGTTGTTGTTTTTATAACCGGTTATCAGAGCAGCTCGTTTGTGTCTTTTCAGTTGATAAACTAATCACAGAGCACTTACCTCGCATTCGTATTTTGTTGTTTTTTCTTTTCTCTTTTTTTTTTTTTTTTTTCGCGTGATCAGTTTCAACGAACCCAGATCAGTGCTGAACTAAAGCGGTGACTTTTGACGACTATTCGCCACTATCCGTGACAGTTCAACACTATTCGCTATTCGAGTAATTTAGACACCCTGCTAAAGGTCAGGAAATGGTCAGGAAAAAGACATTTTCCCTATGAAAAAGGATTTGTTCAAAACTTGTCAGTCATAATGAATGGGTGGAAAGGAGGACTGCCCCTGACGGCAGGCTTGAAACCGTTACTATGTCTGTTGTTTATTTGGTTAGAGAAATTTTACTTTTATCAAGGGAAAGTCAGAGAAAAGCATTGTTCCGGACCTCAAGTTTTGTCTCTAAATCAAATCCTTGCATTGTGGTAACAAATCATGTTTGGAATTCAAGACATAATTTATGTTAAATACATCAGAATTATTTTTGATATGTTTATATTTTTGCTTTTACACAATTTTAAAGTCCCAGTGTTGTCACCGAATAGTCCGAGCACGCTTTTCGTGCCTATCATGGTAAACACCTGACACCTTTAGTTTTCAGGGCTTGGCTCTGCAAAATGCCAACACAACTGAGAATAAGACACGTTGTGCATTTAAAACGCGGCGATGAATTTCAAGCTCCCGAAGACACAAATTAAGTCTTTCCTTGGGGTTTTGATGATATCACAAAGGACCTCAAGAGTCAATTTCTTGAAAAGTATTCAACGAATTTCATTTGAAATACGTGTACTTTTTTACAAGAAAATAACTGGCGACTGAGTGCGTGCTTTATTCGATACTTTTTTTATTGATATCATTGTATGCTCTATTGTTTGACGCACAGAAATCTCAATGAAATATTCTGATGCAGCAAACACTTTTCTAGCGGGTGGAATGAATTTTAATCGTGTATGTAAGGAAGTCTCAAAGGACATCCCGTTCATTTTAGTGTCAGAAAGCATCGTGCGTTGTGAAGGTAAACCAGTATCTTCGTCGATGTGCTCCCCTTCGCAGATAAGTATACGCTTTCGTTTTTTCATTTCATGACCTTGTTCGCTTTTCGCCTCGTTTCGCTACACTTGCCCTTTTCCGCAGTTTAGTGGTTTAGTTTAACCAGTTCGTTGAGCATTTTTTTACGTCCACACAGTGAAGAAATTGTTGAATACTGGGAGGGTGTGAAACTTTCGGAATAAAGAATTACCAAGTTCGTTTAGACAAGCACATCGGAATAGCAGGTTTGAAAGTTTCTTACTGAATACCACATTTCAGAAATACTAGCTCTCTTGTTCGTCGTATTTGTAACTTAATGTTGTCCACGGCGGGTCTGAACTACAGGTCACATTCCACAGGTCAGAGTACAGAGTCACTGCGCTACAGATAAATAAACAGCACCAAGATTCAGTCTCCTAGCCCTAATTAGCCCTAGCACTATGCGAAAATGTTGTTTTAGATCGAGGGGAAACTTTTGGTATAGTTATTCATCAGTATTAAGGATTTCTACTCTTGCCCTGTGGAATGTGACCTGTGTTTTAGACCCGGCTTGTTGTCCATTGCTCCGATGCGCTGAGTTGCTAAGCGTATGAAGATCTGACTGACTTAATATCAACAGTTTTAAAGTTACGTTAATAATATTCCCTGAGAATTTAAATTCTTTTCTCATACAGGAACAGTTTGTTTCCATGATTACTGCTCGTGAATGTTTTAATTGGAGTTTAATTCAGTCGGTTTTACTTTGAGAGCGACTTTGTTGAGATGTTATACAGCCATCCTTGGCCTTTGCCACACGATTGCTTTCTGATACATTTTCGGGTAAGTAATATCAAAATATTTGGTTAGAATTTCAGACATAGAGGCAGATTTGAGTTATAATTGCATTCTGACTTTTGTACGTTTATCCTCATGTTTTCATAATTGTTCACATTTTCGTGAAATCAGAAATTACTTGACGAATGGAACCAATTTTGAGCAAACTTGCGTTGAATTCTGGCCAGAAAATAATCCTAAGAGAACATTAAAGAAATTTGTTAATGCAGGCGATATTGTCCGATGTTATATGGCCGGTTTCTAACTACCAAACTGATTGACCGACTGATAAGACCTCAAACTCAAAGGTGATATATTTTTGACAGTTTCCTCTCTCCTTCTGGCATTAGACGAACAGAGGGGAACCCAAAGGAAATGTAACCATTATGAGCAGCCCTGTTCAGCTTTGAAGCTCCGTTCTCTCCTTATCAGTCTCTTCATGTTACGATCAACTCCAATTTCAGGTAAATTCTAGGTTTTACTTTATATTTATTTTACAAGTATGACCTGACCTTGTTGCAAAGTCTGATTTAAAACTTCTGACTAAGATAGCTATCACGATAAATTGATTGTCATGGTTCATTTTGACCCTTGCTACAATTTTATGATTTTTTTGTTCTAGTGTATGGTAATTTAAATTAAAATGTAACAGAAACCACCAGAATCCCAGACCTAACACGTTTGTACTATGTAAATTTTCTAGGCGAAAAGAAAGCCAGTCACCACTATAAAACGCATTTCTCTAGTCTCTTGATTTCAGGCTAGCGAATACAATGTAATATGCCTGAAAATAGCAACATTGTACAACTAACAAAAGACAGGACACCGGCTGAAAAGAAGACGGGCGTGGTATACGACATCACATGGAACGATTGCGGAGAGCATTACATTGGCGAGACAGCGAGAACTCTGGAGAAGCGACTGGGTGAATATCAGAAACAAACAACATCTGCAATCCGGGAACACCAGTCTCACGCCAACCACGAGATCGACTGGGAAGGAGTCAAGATTCCTGATAAAGAGTCGGTAGATATCAAAAGGAAAATCAAAGAGGCCATCCATATCAGACGTCAACGCCCAACACTGAACAGAGACGGGGGCTATGATCTTCCCGGCATTTTTGACCATCTGTTGTCACGTGATTAAACAACTTGCATTCACGTGACAACGTGAGCTCACTTTAATCGCTGATGAAGACTGTGCGATACAGTCGAAAGCTTCGTTTACAAAAATTTTTCAGACCTTGTGACAAGAATAATTGTTCGTTTATTTATACACCAAGGTCAAGAATGAGCGTACATAGTCATAAACTGCAAGACTGTTCTATTGAATAAAAGAAGATTTACTTCATTTATTGACATTTGCTCTCTTTTTTCCAAGGTTGAACACAGAGTGCACGTGCATTGAAAGAAAATGCAGCCATTTTAGATTGTAGTGTTTTGCCCTTCGCTTCGATGCAAGCAGACGACATCTGAAAGGTTTTATAATCAGATAAGCTCGTTGTCATTTTCTTAACTCTTCTGTCTTATACCATTTACAGCATCAGTCCAAGAAAGAAAATAATTGATTTTCTTTTATCATGTTGAGTACATCCTGAGGGAAATAACCAAAAGAACTGTCTTCATGTAGCAAAAAAACAAAAATAATTTTATACTGCTTTGTGCTTTCAAACGCTGCCTGAATAGCTTTTACGCTTTAAATGTCTCTGTGAACCGCTAGCTCTGCATTGTTTTGACTAAATTCCTAAGCCTAACGCAGTTTTTAAAAGGCAGTACATGTATATCAAAGCTTCCTCTTTTCTTTTTCATACAGGTTTTAAAAAAGATATGCTGAGAGAAAACAAGTCCATTTTGTGCGACAGTGCGTGGCTCTAATGTTCTTTGGTACAAAGTAAGTATTGCAAACATCTTGGTTCAGATAGACCAGATATTATCTTTGCAGGTTTCTATTCATTAACTGAGAAATGTTGTCTAAATGTACCACCAAAGCTCAGCAGTAACGTTCATAGAATATTTTTTGCCGGTGTTAGAAATTTATCTGCAACTTGCCTCACTTGGTTTCTGGAAAATTTATGAAACGAAGGACTGAAAATTTGCCAATGCAAGGAAAGCAACTTCGTTGGCTCTTGGACTCAGTGGTTTCAATCAGTAGTTCACTGCTTGCTAATGGCTGGAAACGCTTTTTCTCTACAATAAATCCAGCACCTCAAATTTTCCGTTTTTTTTCGGTTTCAGTCCAAAGTCAATAAAATCTCCTTCCATGTCAATACATTTCAAAGTATCTTGCAGAGAAAATCTTTAACTATTTTAATGTCCTCGGCAGAACCAGGAAGTTTGTTTGAGATTTGCCAGCCAACAAAAATTTAGAGTTTTCTTAAATAATTTTACCATACAGTATTGATACCTGCTTTAAGAAGTCACTGCAGAATTATCTGTTATTAAATTTGTAAGCACGTCTTGAATTTGTCGATGAAAAAAATGGTTCGTTTTATGTTTAATCTCCCTTTTTGCCAGGATATTGAAGAGAAAGTGTGGCCATATTGGATTGTAGTGTGTAATTCTTGAACGCTGGTGCGCTATGACATATTGGAAAAATCTTAACTCAGATAAGTTCACCCTTTCCTTATTTTACTTGAATTTGTCGTCGACCACTTTAATAACTGTGTCATTCCAAGTATCCTGTAGAGAAATCTAATCGGGAGGAGTGAAAGATGAAATTTTAATCCTGTGATGAGCGTGGGACAAAAAATTGAACGTCTCAGTCCGTAACGGGATTCGAACTCATAAACTCTTGGATACCGGTTGGGCAACGAGGAATTGTTCTGATGTCTGAACGAATTCTTAAAAGTAACACGATTGCGAGAGATTTGTTCATCAATTTCAATAAAGCAATGCTTTAGAAAAGCACTGTAAATGTGTATTTAGGGGCAAATATTCGAAATTAACACAACTGGAGATCCGATAATCGTTGAAAAGTAATTTAATTTGTTGTTTTTTGCTCTTTTTATCACCAGGTTGAATGCAAACATCGTTTCAATAGAAAGTGTTGCCATGCTGCATCAAAGTGTGTAAGCTCTCGAAGCCTGGTTCAAGTTGACAGCCACTGAGAACACCTTTTTTCAGGTAAGTCGCTTTCTTCTCTGTTTACCATTGAACGGTTTCAGTCCAAAGAGTGATCAGAGTCTGACCATGTAAATGCCTTCCTGACCCTTGTTATAAGTATCTCAGTTGGAAAGAAAATATTGGAATCAGGATATATTGTAACTAGTAAGAAGAATTTTACTTGAAGATTGGAGACTTGTCCAGTGACATAATGGAATCAAAGTTTAATAGAATAAAACAACATGCTGGTGTTAATTATTATAACTTTCGTAAGAACATTGTGAAAGAGGAAGTGTTAAGTGATACAATTAACCAGCTATTTTGTTGATGTTTCCTTTCTTTCTAGGTTAAATGCCCTTTCAAAGAAATATTTAGTCATTTTGGATGGTAGTGTACTGGCTCTTGGACCCTGGCCTGGAAATATCTCACTTCAGATAAGTCGTTTTCTTGTTTCTCTAGTCGTTTACCATTAACGGATTCAGTCCAAGAGTGATCAAAATATAACCTCATCGTACCTCGTTGCGTTGTAAAGTACGTTACAAAGGCAATGTTACCAAATTCATAAACTAAGAACAAAAGAAGTGTGTGACAATCAATTAGGAAAATTAATATTTTGAGTTTGAGACTGAAGTGAAAGGTTGAACATCGCAATTTATTATTTTAAAGGAGAACTTGAAACGACTAAATATTCTCCGCAATGCAAAATTGAAGTGCTTTATCCTGACATTTTGAATTCAAATTTAACAGAATAAAAACGTGGTTGTGGTACTAGAAATTGTTACAAATTCATTTTGATATAAACATTGTGAAAAACAAAGATTCTAAAGTAGCATCTCAGCTTACTCTCGGCTTGGCTTTGCGAACGAAGATTTAAGGAAGTGATCCACTTATGCTGCAGACAGAGAACCATGTACGACAATTTACGAGAAAATTCCAGTTTAATAGTACAATGATAATTTGCAGTGCGAACAATGCTTTCCTTATACGAGGCCGCAAATGAACTTTAAAGGCGATTCATTTAGAGAAGGAATTGCTCAAAATCAAATGTGTTTTAAAATAGTATTGTCAGGCATTCAAGAACGAACAGCAACTTAATTTATAACGACTGATAGAGCTCATGACTTTATCGGCATGACAATTCTAATTGCGCTTTGGTGAACACGATCATTTTTTGGTCATCAATGTTCCAAGCTTGACCAAAATCTATATAAACATGCACTACTTTTTCGTCTGTGTAACTGATATAAGTACAGTGTTAAACATGGAGGTGAATGAAAAAATATCATCGGCTAGGGCAAATTAGTGTCTTGCTACACCATTTAATATGGAAAATTAACGTTTAGAACACCGAAAACAGAATTAATTTTTCAGGTGGCTGAAAATATTTACGAGTGTTCTTTGGTTTCGATACGTACTTGCATGTGTCCAGGCACAAGTGGGCTCAAGCCTTGAGAGAAATGTCATGTTTTCGATGTAGCGATGTTTCACTGACATAGATTTCAAAGTGTAGTTTGAGTATTTTCTTCTTCTCAAGAAAACAACAGTTTGTTGTATGTGAATAAAGTTTTTGTGTCAGTATTCAAGCAAACAACAAACAAATAACATTCCAGCTAGAATAAATATGTGACGCTAGTCTCGCAGGGTAGCTAAAATGATAAATTGAAGTAATGGTCGATACATTTTAAAACAAACAGCACAAAAAAAAAAATGGACCCAGAGAAATATGGATAAATAAAACAAGTACACAGGTCAAAAGGTGTCAAAACTACTGTTTACAAATATGAAATGTAATAATGAAATGGAAAATAGATAAAATAGAATCGAAAACTTTAGAAAACTTTGAATTTACATGGTATGTTAATTGCTGCACGCGCAGTCTCCCGCTTCCTCTATGTCGTTTTCCGTAAAAAGTAAACAATCTTCAATCTAAGCAGGAGCCATAACCGGGGACGGAGACCGTAAGTCTCGGGATCTGTGCGCACCTATTGATAAGGGGCACTTTTGCTATTTTTAGAACAAATTGCGCCACCCTGACGACATACATCCGCGCGGATCCACGCAAATGTCGTGGGTTCTCGCGTGGATGTTGTCTAAAGAATAAAGTTTATGTAAGAAATCTCTCTACTCTGGTATCGAGGTAATTTGTGAATTTCTCAAACAGTGCTTAATCATAACCAAAACCTGTTTTTGATAGTTTCTTATTATTTCTGCTCGTTTGGCAAGTTTGCAAAAATTTTTGGAAGGAAAGTCTGACGCGTACAAGTAGCTCCAGGGCGTGCACTTTAAAGTCCGAGTCGGTGTTTTCAATTGTAGCTAATTGGCAACAAATCTTGACAAAGATATCTTTCGTTATCTTTTGTGCTGAGATTCTGCAACAATATTCACCAACGCCAAAAGGCTACTATCATGTGTGTTTCTTCAACGCAGTGAAATTTTACACAGCTGCGAAAATAATATAGACAAGGAGTTTTGATAACTCAGCCAATAAAATCGAAATCGTTATTCCAGTTGATTAAAGAAAGCGTCATCGTAACTTTGCTGATTATTCCTGCTGTATTCACATATTTTCAGCTACGTAGTTTAATATGTTCTCAAACATTTATCAACCTTCAACATAGTTAAAAACTAGATATATTATTGCGGAAGTCCAATTTGTCATGTGTACTGACTGTACAAAACACGCATCGGCTGGCGCTCTTATTCATCGACAACAGAAAATTTACTGAATTTTTACACGACCAAAGCCTAGCCGTATCTACAGCCGTAAACTTATTGGGCCTGGATGAAATATCAAGTGTTGCTTACAATTCAGGCAAAATGCAAACTTTACTACTTTTCGGTGGTGGCAAGAGGAGGGAAACTTTGAAGTCCTAAAACGCTGCAATATCCAAATTTTTCCGACTAGTTTTTTGCCGTGTTACGGAAAAGCTGTTAATCTTGTGCATATGTGAAATTTAGAGTGGAGTAATGTGGAACTCTTTTCTTTTAATAGTTTTGGGTCGTACGTGAAGTACACCCCTAGTGCTTTAATTGGCTCGTTAGGCCATTTAATGCCAAACGGTTGTGCTTTGTTTACTTTTGATGAACCAATCCACATACCCTCGGTTTTTGTGTTATTGATCTTGAGGCCTGAGATATTCTTAAAAAGGTCTAATACTTGAAATAGTACTTTGGCCGAGCTAGTGTTGGCGAGCATTGCTGTTGTGTCATCAGCGTATTGTAATAGTTTTGTCTCTTCCTTGCCAATAGAGATACCCTTTATAGCTGGATTTTGACGAATGGCAATTGCTAACGTTTCTACGGCTACAATGAAAAGATAAGGAGAAAGTGGATCTCCCTGTCTAACGCCTCGTTCAAGTTTGAAAGGTTTTGAAATCATGCCGTTGTTAATTATGCAGCTTTGTATGTTTTTGTAGAACAGTTTTACCCAGCGGAGAAAGTCGGAACCAAAATTAAAAGCTTCAAGGCATTTAAAAAGGAAATCCCATTCAATACTATCGAATGCCTTTTGAAAATCAATGAAAATCATTAAACCAGGGATGTTTTAATTTCTTTAACAGTCGAATCCATAATATCATAGATGGAGCGAATGGTTTCGCAGATAAAACGATCTTTAATATACCCTGTTTGATTATGATGAATGATATAAGGTAAGACATTTTTAATTCTCGAGGCTATTACCTTAGACATAATTTTCGCGTCCACGTTAACAAGAGAAATTGGGCGCCAATTTTCAATGAGAGAACGATCTTTACCTCTTTTTTCTATGAGTGTGATAAACGCTTGCTTTTGAGATTGGGACATCTCTCCTTTTTCGAAACAATCATTAACACATCTAATAAAGCAATCGCTGATTAAAGGCCAAAATTTTTTGTAGAACTCGATCGGAATTCCATCGTTCCCTGGAGTTTTGTTGTCTTGAAAAGTATCGAGAAGACGTAAACATTCCTCCGAAGAGATTTTACCTTGACATGATTTTTTTTGCTCTTCAGTTAATGTAGGAATATTTAAATCATTTAAAAAGGAATCAATTTTAAGTTCAATGTCCGGAAGAATATTATAAGTCTTATACAAATCACAGTAGAATTGTTCTACTTCCTTTAGTATACAGAATGGATCCGTTTTGATTGCCCCGTTTATATGCAGTTTTCGTATGTGTTTCTTAACGTGATTTCTTTTTTCTAAGTTTAAGAAGTAGTTTGTACTCTTCTCGCCTTGTTCGTGCCATCTGGCGCGTGCTCGCACAATAATTCCTTTTGTTTTCTCTTCGTAAAATGATTCTAATTGTTTCTGAGCTACATCTAACAGGGTTGCATTGTTGTCGCTAGGGTTGGTTTCAGCAGCTTCTTTCGCTACATTAAGTTTATTTTGGAGTTTTGTTTCTGTTTCATTTCTTTGCTTTGATCTTCTTTTGGAGTGACGGATAGCGTGGGCTCTTATGTTATATTTGATCCAATCCCACACACATCGATCATCAGAAAGTTCTTCCCGTCCTTCATTGAACGTTTGGATAGTATTAAAAAACTTATCAACATCTGGTCCTCTGGTCCTCTAGAGGATTATCTGTGTACGGCAAGGTTACAATCATCAAATCATTTCTTATTCCAAAGTTTGTTTATGTCTGCTCGGTACTGCCTACACCTAAAGAATTAGTGAAAGAATTGAATCAACTGTTATTCAAATTTTTATGGAATGGGACGGATAAGGTCACTCGAGTTTCGGCTATAAATAAATACGAGGAAGGTGGTTTAAAAATGATTGATATAAATTGCATGATTAAGTCTTTAAGGCTGGCATGGATAAAACGTATATTTGATGACAACGACGGAACATGGAAATCATATCTAAAACACTTGCTGGATTCCATGGGAGGGTTTTTCTTTTTAAATTGTAATTATGATATAAAGGATTACAACATCTTCTCTCAGTTCTATAGTGAAATGCTCTCATGGTGGTCGGAGTTTCGTGATTCCTTTGCCTCTCAACGAGATTGGCAAAATATTATTTGGAATAATAAGGAAATTCGTATCGAAAAAAGACCAGTCTTCTACAAAAAGTATTTTGAGGCGGGAGTGATTCGTATCCAAGACCTACATTTTGATTTAACTATAAATGACGCACTCGGCCACTGGTCTGACAAGATAGCCAATATTAGTTATTTGCAATGGGCTGGCCTTCGCCATTCTATACCGTCCTTTTTAAAGAAAATCATTTCCTGTCCATCTTTAGCTCCTCCATCCTTCTTTATTGACGACAACATCTTCGACGTCAGAAAAAAGAAATCAAAAGACTATTACTCACTTCTTGTTCGCAAAATAGCACAATTGCCTAATATCATAAACAAACTGCAGAACGATTTTAACTTTTCTATCGATCAGCTGAGACAAATCTTCAGTCTGCCACACTCTGTTGTTCTTGAGTCTTATGTGAAAGGATTTCAATTCAAAGTGCTCAACTCTATTCTGTACACTAATTCAAAATTACACAAAATAGGCTTTAAAACTGACGATCTATGTTCATTTTGCAAGGCAGAACCGGAAACTTTATACCACCTACTTTATCATTGCTCCTTTGTTAAACGATTCTGGAGTGAGTTTCAAGGTTACTGGCACCAAATCTCAAATCAGCAGGTTCATCTTTCCCTCCAAGATGTTTTATTTGGAATATTATCCAAACCATGCCCTTTACTCAACTTACTGAACTATTTTATAATCATTGGTAAACTACTTATATGGGACTGTAGAAGATGCCAAATTCAACCCACAATTCAAGGACTTCGTACTAAAATTGCCATCAAATATGAATCGGAAAGTAAGATCAAAAAGAAAGATTATTTTTAAAAAAAGTGGGTACTAATCCCAAATTAATTTATGTATTATTTCATTTTTTTTGTTAATCACGTAGATGGCGTTATTATTATTTGAACTTTTTGAACAGCATGACAACTGTAACTGTTTTTTTTTTTTTTTTTCTCTTTTTCTTTCTTCTTTTTGCATGGTTAAAAGCACAAAGCTAATTAAAATATTCTCCCTTCTGCTGGATCTCTTAATTTTCAAGCTTTGTAGTATTGTTAGTATTAATTTTTGTGAGCAATGTAATCGCGTTTGTATATTTCATGCGAATAATCTATTAGTAAATAATCTCGGTACTGTTAGTTAATACATAAGTGTGTTCCTCATCATTGTATATTGTAGAGTTGTTATCGTAAGCTAATTATATATTTATTTTTGATTGTAAGTTAATTGTAGATATTTTATTCTTCTGTAAGTAACTTTAATGTAAGTAACGTATGTTATTGGTAAATAAAATTAAAAAAATGTGGAACTCTTGCAAAAGAAACAGCGGAATACGACTTGGTCTGAGTGATATGAAACGGGACATACCTAAATTCGACACTGCCTTACTTCAGTCGAATTGGAGCGGCTTACGACGAAATACTTGAGCAAAACTCCAACAGACATAAACGTATTGAGTTGTGGGCCAAAAGTATAAAACATGTCGGGAATAGAAAAATTGTCCCATATTATAGGGACAGCCCCAATACTAGAAATGGCGCGTGCTTACGGTCTCCGTCCCCGATTATGGCTCCTGATCTAAGCTCATTTTAGCAACTCAGTGTATAATTTTCACATCGATTCGACATAGGGAAGATTAGAACAAAGTTATTGCATTGAAAAACGTTATTATCAGAAGTTAGAAACTAGTCTCACTTATTGCAGGAACCGTGATTTTACAAGAAGTATTTACAAGCAGTATTACTGAGGAAAGGTTTCAAGACATAATTATCATTAAGGTTTAATTTTTGCTTTGGAACTTTTAAACAAACGTTTTGAATTTTAATCATATTCGTCTATCCTTTTCATCTTTTATATGGAGTTCTTAAAAATGAAACAAATTTTAGAACATGCAAAGGGTGAAGGTTAACTGAGAGTGTCTCTTTCCATGTCCATCAAATTATAAATGCGGTATAGAAATAAAACATACATGCAGTATGTGGTGCTTAATTATCTAGGAATGTTAATTTTCGTGCGATAACTTGTCAGGTAAAAATGATATCGTGCTTTTGAAAAGGAAATCCATCTTGGATTTCAAAATTTTGCAAATATGTCAAAAAGTTTGAAAATACTAAAAAATATGGCGGTTCAATTTTTTTTTTTAATAAAGACTTTGTAAAAACCAAAACAATCTCTAAGACATAGACTTGAGCTTAGAAAAGTGCACCAGAATTCATAAAACACCTTTGAGTGTGCTTGTTTGCCACAGGAACGTCAAGAAAAGCAATGAACTAATTGACACAACAAAACGTTCCCTGATTGTTTTAACGAGGAGTTACCAAGTTTAGTTATTTATATTGACCTGCGTCAGTTTCCATTGTTTTAACTTTATCAAGATACCGGAAAGAGCATTGACCTAAATCCTGTTTCGAGACGCATTGGCAATAATTAAAGTGAGATAAGAAAGTACTTAAACGCAATACATTTTAACATAGTTAATAGAGGGAAATGGTTATGAATCATGGCAAATTTATTTGTTGTATGTTTTTGTTGGCTGTTTGGGGCGGGGGGGGGGGGGTTGAACCTGCGCAAAATCTGGAAAAAATACAAAAAGTGGTTATGTGTGCTCATACAACTAACCAATAGAAACATCGCGATTACGTAATTCATGCACAGTCTAGGAGCATAAAACAAAAAGATATACAGGGTCAAAGACTTTCCAACATAACTCTTAGCCTGTTTGTTTGCTTTTTTGATGTTTGCTGGGATTCTTAACCATTCCCTCTATTAACTATGATTTGAACAAATACAACTGTCTTAAGGATATGCCTTCAATTGTATCGATGACCTATAAGAAACTGGAACCGAGAATCAAACACGTAACCGTGAGGAAATTTAGTCGTGGACATGTTAACAGGTCGTTAATAATTTGCAGCAGGAAATTATTTCACATCATTGCTGATAAAGGCTGTATTTTTACCCCGCATTTGCAAGTCTATTTCTTAGCTGGTTGGTAATAGCAGATCGAGTTTTGATGTTGTTTCCGAAGCAATATTTGTTTTTCAACTCCTTGGCAGGCAAGTGTACTATGGTTTCTGATAGTTAAATAAGCGACGCTTTGGTAAGCAGTGAAAACACAAGGTCAATTTGCAAGGACCGACGTAACCTAATAAAAAAAGAAGTACCGGGTCCTGTCCCTGTAAAGGATGTAATTAGACTTGGTGATGTCGGACTACTGACAAAAACGCTAGGCTGATAAAAAGGTTTGAGAACGACATCATCAATTCATATATTTCGAAAAGCTTAAAAAAACGTCCAGTCCCTAGAAAAGATTGCAGGGGCTTTGTTTTTGATTTTTCGGTTTTACGTTCTTTTATCAATAATATCAATACTTTTGAAGCATGAATCAGTGGTAGCCTATTAAAAATTAAAGGAACACAGTCAGCTGGAGCACATGCGCATTAGATACCATAGTTAATTTGTTAATTTACCATAGTTAATTAGATATCATAGTTAATTTGCATATCACAGAGACACGATCCAAACTGTTTTCAACCAAATATGATACAAAAACTATTATGGGATGAGCAAAAATCCCACTCAAAAACAGTTTTTCAGTAAACGATTGAAAACCAAGCAAAACACTGCGAAGATTGAAGCGGATTTCTATATGTACTCGACGAGTATCTTTGATTTCAGGTTGAGGTGAACTTTTTCAAAGTGAGAAAACTAGTGTCCAGGTCAGCGCGGTCCCAAAGCCGACTGCGTCCCTTTAAGGATACCAAAAACATGAAAAACCATCTTTAACAAGAGGTGCTGTTTTCTGTAAACGATAATTCAATCAAGTATTGACACAGCGAAGCAGGGCTTAAGTTTTGTATCACTCGACTTCAGTTTGCAGAGAAATATTGAGCCACGGCTCATCCAAGGATGCGAATAAGACAAGTGGAAATGAATATGTCAGTTTCTTTCTTAAGATTTGTTAAGTGCAGCTCAGAATACCTGAAAAAAGACATTAAATGCAAGTCATTTCTTCCCTACTGGTTCAGATCGAGGCAGAGCGTGTTGATCATAAGTAAGGAAACAAGGTCGTGTCAACATGCCAGCAGAAGTAAATAGTTGCTGCGAAGTTAAAGTTTTAACTTTGAAAATGAAATTTGCAATTTTAACTTTAAAATTTCTAGGTCCAAAAATGTTTTCTAACAAAAGAATTCACAAAGTCAATGAGTCTTCATAATGATTTCATGAAAACGTTTTATTGTGATCACTCTTGATCATTATGTAAGAATTAATAACCAACAGTTATTGTGCTAGGCAACGGTACAGTAATCTGTTTATCATTAGTACAAATCTAGCGGATTATACTAATGCAATACTGCATTCTAATTGGCTAAGGTATATCTTGTACGATCATCCATTACTATTCAGTGGTTGAAGATGTCTGCAAAATAGGGACATTTTTTCTCGTCTCACCGAAGTTTCGGAAGAGGATTTAGAAACATTGAATGGATAATCAAATTCTCCAGAAGGCTCAGTGAAACAAGGCCATTTGCTGTCACAGCACCCGAAATTTTAGAAAACAAACTGATAATCGCCCGGACAAAGCTGAAAGATGGACTCAAAAGACAGTTCATTCTGCGCTCGATAACACTATGGTGACGTTTTAAAGTGTAGAGATTTAATTGGCAATCATTTAGTAAGAGTTCTATATTTAAACAACCAGTTTATTTTGCTTAATATTTGTTTATTTTTTTTTCTGAAGCCAAAAGCTAGCGTTACCTTGTGAACATTTCATTATATATGTAAGCACCGTAAGTTTTATTTGGAAAGAAAATATAGAACAAGTAGGAGAGTATCGCAGCAGCACCCTCACTCCGATAGTTCATCGCATAATAATACATGTTGATTCTGCGTGACACATTCTGATGAACTGTTAATATTTGATTCGATCAACAGGTAGCCTGGGGAATAGTAAAGAAAGTGAACAATGATACACCACAGCGAACAACTGGTTAAAAGACAAATGCAGAAACACTTTCAAAGAAATTCGCTTTGAGCTTGGAAATAAACTTTAAGAAAAGCACCTGTACTCCGTTTATCGTAAATCTGTCGATCCTCATAGTAAGTTAGGATGGAATAGTTGATTAACAAATGAAGCGGACGTGAATATATATAATATCAAGTCTGTATGAAGGAAGAATAAAAAGATAGAGATTTTCGCAAATAACGAAAGTAAACTTAGCTGATGTAAGGAAGGTGCAAAGAGCAAATTAAAGACTAGATTCCAATAAGCTCTTACACCTTCCTGTGATAAAATATTTTTTGGAAAATAACTGTAGAAAAAAAAAATATGCCGCAGAACAGAAAGGTGAATGCGGTTAAACCTGCGTCGTTGTCCTTTATTTTGCATTTAAATTCAGTTTAATCCAAAGAACATTGCTCATTCCCAAACCAGAGGGCAATGCCAGAAAAAAATCGTCAGATAATAAAAAAATCGTGAGATACCCTACACGAGCCATTGTGCACAGTAGTTTATCTTCGACCAAAAATCCCCCACCATCTTACAGGGGAACATTGTTCAAAGATTCTTAATTCCTGTCCCCCAAAAACCCCCACTCCCCTGAATGAAACAATCACGAAGGAGGATTAAATCTCGTCCATAATCCTTAAGTTTCCTAGAGATAATATTTGGAGAGGAAGTTTAACTCTCATCCATAATCTTCCACTCGTCCTTTAAAGTTCAAAAAGGGGTTCTAATATGAGGTAGACTTCCTCCCAAAGTACTTTTCTCTGAGAGGGTTAAGAAGTAGCGGTAAGACTAAACTACATTGCGTCGACACTATGGGCATAAATAAGAAGTCTAATCTTTCAGCCATTTCTTAAACCTTGACCATCTTAAAGAAAATTACTTTGGGAGGAAGTTTTACTCAAAATGTAACCACTTTTGAATTTTAAGGAAAGATTAACAGATTATGGTTAAGATATACACTTCCCTCCAAATCTTCATCCTAGGAAAGTAGGGGATTATGGAAGAAATTTATTCCTCACGCGCGATTGTTTCATTCAGTGGAGTGAAGGTTTGAGGAACAGATATTAATGCTCTACGAACAATATTCTGCGGTAAGATAGTGGGGAATTTTGGCCAAAAGATAAACCACTGTGCCTAAAACATCGTGTAGGGGTATCTCTCACTGACGATTTTCTTAAGGTATTGTGCTCCGCTTTGGAAATAGAAAATGTGTCTTGGATTCAACTAAATTTAAATGCAAAGTAAGTCTCCTTCCAAAAAAGGTAGAGGATAAACAATGTTAAAAATAAAAGCATTTGCACCTTCTTTGTTACGATTTCTGGAGTCATTACCTAAATTGAATATATGAATAAATTAACCGCGGAAAGAGTCATCTTGCTCCCTGCTACCTCCTCTGTGGAGGAGCAAGGAGGGAAAAAGAGTCATCTTGCTCCCTGCTACCTCCTCTGTGGAGGAGCAAGGAGGGAAAAAGAGTCATCTTGCTCCCTGCTACCTCCTCTGTGGAGGAGCAAGGAGGGAAAAAGAGTCATCTTGCTCCCTGCTACCTCCTCTGTGGAGGAGCAAGGAGGGAAAAAGAGTCATCTTGCTCCCTGCTACCTCCTCTGTGGAGGAGCAAGGAGGGAAAAAGAGTCATCTTGCTCCCTGCTACCTCCTCTGTGGAGGAGCAAGGAGGGAAAAAGAGTCATCTTGCTCCCTGCTACCTCCTCTGTGGAGGAGCAAGGAGGGAAAAAGAGTCATCTTGCTCCCTGCTACCTCCTCTGTGGAGGAGCAAGGAGGGAAAAAGAGTCATCTTGCTCCCTGCTACCTCCTCTGTGGAGGAGCAAGGAGGGAAAAAGAGTCATCTTGCTCCCTGCTACCTCCTCTGTGGAGGAGCAAGGAGGGAAAAAGAGTCATCTTGCTCCCTGCTACCTCCTCTGTGGAGGAGCAAGGAGGGAAAAAGAGTCATCTTGCTCCCTGCTACCTCCTCTGTGGAGGAGCAAGGAGGGAAAAAGAGTCATCTTGCTCCCTGCTACCTCCTCTGTGGAGGAGCAAGGAGGGAAAAAGAGTCATCTTGCTCCCTGCTACCTCCTCTGTGGAGGAGCAAGGAGGGAAAAAGAGTCATCTTGCTCCCTGCTACCTCCTCTGTGGAGGAGCAAGGAGGGAAAAAGAGTCATCTTGCTCCCTGCTACCTCCTCTGTGGAGGAGCAAGGAGGGAAAAAGAGTCATCTTGCTCCCTGCTACCTCCTCTGTGGAGGAGCAAGGAGGGAAAAAGAGTCATCTTGCTCCCTGCTACCTCCTCTGTGGAGGAGCAAGGAGGGAAAAAGAGTCATCTTGCTCCCTGCTACCTCCTCTGTGGAGGAGCAAGGAGGGAAAAAGAGTCATCTTGCTCCCTGCTACCTCCTCTGTGGAGGAGCAAGGAGGGAAAAAGAGTCATCTTGCTCCCTGCTACCTCCTCTGTGGAGGAGCAAGGAGGGAAAAAGAGTCATCTTGCTCCCTGCTACCTCCTCTGTGGAGGAGCAAGGAGGGAAAAAGAGTCATCTTGCTCCCTGCTACCTCCTCTGTGGAGGAGCAAGGAGGGAAAAAGAGTCATCTTGCTCCCTGCTACCTCCTCTGTGGAGGAGCAAGGAGGGAAAAAGAGTCATCTTGCTCCCTGCTACCTCCTCTGTGGAGGAGCAAGGAGGGAAAAAGAGTCATCTTGCTCCCTGCTACCTCCTCTGTGGAGGAGCAAGGAGGGAAAAAGAGTCATCTTGCTCCCTGCTACCTCCTCTGTGGAGGAGCAAGGAGGGAAAAAGAGTCATCTTGCTCCCTGCTACCTCCTCTGTGGAGGAGCAAGGAGGGAAAAAGAGTCATCTTGCTCCCTGCTACCTCCTCTGTGGAGGAGCAAGGAGGGAAAAAGAGTCATCTTGCTCCCTGCTACCTCCTCTGTGGAGGAGCAAGGAGGGAAAAAGAGTCATCTTGCTCCCTGCTACCTCCTCTGTGGAGGAGCAAGGAGGGAAAAAGAGTCATCTTGCTCCCTGCTACCTCCTCTGTGGAGGAGCAAGGAGGGAAAAAGAGTCATCTTGCTCCCTGCTACCTCCTCTGTGGAGGAGCAAGGAGGGAAAAAGAGTCATCTTGCTCCCTGCTACCTCCTCTGTGGAGGAGCAAGGAGGGAAAAAGAGTCATCTTGCTCCCTGCTACCTCCTCTGTGGAGGAGCAAGGAGGGAAAAAGAGTCATCTTGCTCCCTGCTACCTCCTCTGTGGAGGAGCAAGGAGGGAAAAAGAGTCATCTTGCTCCCTGCTACCTCCTCTGTGGAGGAGCAAGGAGGGAAAAAGAGTCATCTTGCTCCCTGCTACCTCCTCTGTGGAGGAGCAAGGAGGGAAAAAGAGTCATCTTGCTCCCTGCTACCTCCTCTGTGGAGGAGCAAGGAGGGAAAAAGAGTCATCTTGCTCCCTGCTACCTCCTCTGTGGAGGAGCAAGGAGGGAAAAAGAGTCATCTTGCTCCCTGCTACCTCCTCTGTGGAGGAGCAAGGAGGGAAAAAGAGTCATCTTGCTCCCTGCTACCTCCTCTGTGGAGGAGCAAGGAGGGAAAAAGAGTCATCTTGCTCCCTGCTACCTCCTCTGTGGAGGAGCAAGGAGGGAAAAAGAGTCATCTTGCTCCCTGCTACCTCCTCTGTGGAGGAGCAAGGAGGGAAAAAGAGTCATCTTGCTCCCTGCTACCTCCTCTGTGGAGGAGCAAGGAGGGAAAAAGAGTCATCTTGCTCCCTGCTACCTCCTCTGTGGAGGAGCAAGGAGGGAAAAAGAGTCATCTTGCTCCCTGCTACCTCCTCTGTGGAGGAGCAAGGAGGGAAAAAGAGTCATCTTGCTCCCTGCTACCTCCTCTGTGGAGGAGCAAGGAGGGAAAAAGAGTCATCTTGCTCCCTGCTACCTCCTCTGTGGAGGAGCAAGGAGGGAAAAAGAGTCATCTTGCTCCCTGCTACCTCCTCTGTGGAGGAGCAAGGAGGGAAAAAGAGTCATCTTGCTCCCTGCTACCTCCTCTGTGGAGGAGCAAGGAGGGAAAAAGAGTCATCTTGCTCCCTGCTACCTCCTCTGTGGAGGAGCAAGGAGGGAAAAAGAGTCATCTTGCTCCCTGCTACCTCCTCTGTGGAGGAGCAAGGAGGGAAAAAGAGTCATCTTGCTCCCTGCTACCTCCTCTGTGGAGGAGCAAGGAGGGAAAAAGAGTCATCTTGCTCCCTGCTACCTCCTCTGTGGAGGAGCAAGGAGGGAAAAAGAGTCATCTTGCTCCCTGCTACCTCCTCTGTGGAGGAGCAAGGAGGGAAAAAGAGTCATCTTGCTCCCTGCTACCTCCTCTGTGGAGGAGCAAGGAGGGAAAAAGAGTCATCTTGCTCCCTGCTACCTCCTCTGTGGAGGAGCAAGGAGGGAAAAAGAGTCATCTTGCTCCCTGCTACCTCCTCTGTGGAGGAGCAAGGAGGGAAAAAGAGTCATCTTGCTCCCTGCTACCTCCTCTGTGGAGGAGCAAGGATGTTGTGTGCG
The DNA here is from genome assembly GCF_964199315.1 of Orbicella franksi. Lineage (NCBI taxonomy): Eukaryota > Metazoa > Cnidaria > Anthozoa > Scleractinia > Merulinidae > Orbicella > Orbicella franksi. The sequence continues at coordinate 29,846,696 of NC_138154.1, forward strand.
TTTGGCCACTGTGTTAAGACGTATTTGGTGTTTTGGTCGAGTGTGAGACACCAGCACGTAATATGACGGAAGGGGTCTCGAGAGGGTGGCCAAGCGCGCGCAACATGTTACGCACAGCAATGTTGTGAGATGTTGGAGTGACATGTTGCGATCATTTGGGAGGGGGTCACATCTTTATTTATTAACACACTGTGTTTATGTTTTTAAGTAACGGACAAGGACACAAGATTTGGCCGCAAAGTTAGTTTGCGGCTTTTTTATATATCTTTTTTTCGTTACTTAATGATCTAATGTTGTAGAAGGTTCCAAGAGCTCTTTTTTGTGAGTCCTTTAATTAGCCCTTACACCCTCTTAACACTAGGAAAGGCTTTGCGAAATTTCACTTAAGTACTGTACTTTGATTCACATTGTTTCAGAGAAGAAAATGCTGATGAAAGCTACCTTGCAAGTCTTGTTGATTTATTAAATAGCTTTCAAAATTTCAGTAATGTTTTTCCAAAAAGTCACTTAAATCTTTTCGAAGACTTGCTCACCTCCTTTTTTTAACACTTTATTTTAAGGTGGTTGAATTTAATATTGATAAGTGCTGCAGCCTATTTTCTCAACGGATCCGTCTAATCTCTGTGATCCTGTTGACAAGAATTATCATTATTGATCAGTTAGAAGGCAAGTGGTATCTAGACAATTGAAAATACGTGTACTGAGACGTTATATGCTAATTTACCAACTGTACTGGTTTAACAAGAATTAGCGCAAAAATTTCAAATCTCTATGTCAAGTTTTTTATTTCTTCAATTTCTATTCCCATACACAAGCTATTCGTATCTTTTGGGTTTGATAGGTTGCCATCAATATTTGTGTGCTACTTTATCACAAAATCCGTTAACCAGGATTCTGTTATCATTCTATAGAAAGTCAAGTTAACAACGTGTTATGCTAACATGAATGAGAACTGTAGATCTACTTCAGCTACCTTAAAAACAGCAAGAAACACACATGGTATCCATGGATACACTGACTAAACTTATACTAGAAAATTCGGCAATGTTGTCAGATTTGATATCAAGACAATATCCTATATAGTTGCTTTATTTCTTTATTCTCATCACTTGACTTTTTGAGAATGTTTCAAGACAGCTAGGAGAAATTGTATGTTGATTTCTAGTTCTTGAGAATTGAAAAGTTCGTTCAGTTCTACCTTGTCGCTATTTTCTACGTGACGAACACATTGCTCTTCCACTGTCAATTTTAAACCTTTATTATCCGTAAGACAAAGCATTTAACTTGACTCATTTACTATTTTATAAAGTGCCCATGAAATGATCTTTCGAGCTAAATCAAACCATTCTTTAAGTGAACGTCAAATTACTGTTTATTTGTGTAACTGAAGAGTGAAGAAACATTTTAAACTCAAAACTGGTAGACGAAAAGCTCTATTTCGTTTTGGAGACTAACGTATCCCTTTAGTAGCGTTACGTACTTAACACGCCAGTCAGTTATGAGCTGTGGCACTATTCTTGCTTGTAGCCTTAAGTTGCTGTAGTTAAAGTGTGATTAACATGCCGGGCAGTCAGGAGCTGCGGCTCGTTAATTACGCGTATTCACACTACAGATCTACAATAACAAGTTGACACTGATCATGTCTTCGGAGGTCAGACTTGGGCTGCTTCAAGACTTGGCATACTTGGGTTTTATTAGAAGCACTTTTTACATTATTCTGATATTTAACCGGATAAAAGAATCGGTAAAATAATTTTTTCATCGTCGGCTGGGATCTGCTCTCGTCTTGATGGGGCGGCCACATTGTGTGGCTTGTGGCGGTTTTTTCGTGCCCAACCTTTGCTGAAGATATCATCAAATGCTTGTTATTTTAAGATAGGATATTTGAGAAAAATAAACGTCACGCTAGTGGCCTTATTTACGCCAGAAAGTTGCTTGCTCACGGTGTTTGCTTAACTTATTAAACGTGCTTCAGCAAACGAGCGCGACGAGAGCAGTCCCCAAACCCTTCCGACGAGTAAAATGGAACGAGATAAAATTTTATTATTCCAGGCTAGATTCCTTCCAGGGATCTTAAAAGTACTGAATAATTTTAAGCTGCCTTAAGCTATCCCGCAGCATTTCTAACAGAGTGTTACCAAATTATTTCTGGCTACAATAAAATAATGGAAAATCGAAAACTAATCATCATTATGGAATAATATAACTTTACTTCTTGTTTACTTTTGCAACAAAGTGGGCGGCACTATTGAACGTTGGAAATGGATAATCATAACTTAACTCACGTGTCTGCGTATTGAACATCTTATTTTTTAATTGTCATCGTACACAAAGAAATTAGAAAAAAATCAGAAATCGAGAGTGAAATTTGCCTTCCATCGCAAAAGTGGTTTTGCAAGAGAACTCGTTTTCAAACAGAAAGACAAGGTAAAATTGGAAATGGCTTATTCACTGCTCCATCAAGACAATGATCCAAAGTTGATGACTTCCTTTTTTCTCATCATCTTGTTGAAATCAATATTATTGTAATTAACTAAAATTAATTGAAATTCTCATCATCTGCAGAAAGGAGAGATGAGCTGTCGATCACTATTTCTTGGAAATAATAGAGTTCATTTCTATAATTGACATAACACGTTTCAGTGATGAACGACTTTTTAACTTGAATTTGTTATCGCTTTCTAGGACCAATACGTGAAAACTGGAGCTGAGCGAATGCTGGAAAATCACGTCTTCGTTTGCACCGAAATCGCAAAGATATCTTTCTCTGGAATTTATAAACAATCCACCTCTGATTATAGTTCAACAACTTTCTCACTTTTTCTCCTACAAATCACTAGTTAAGAACTTCACAACCTTAACTGTTTCTGTACAGGACGCTTAAAACAAAAGTACTGTTTTTCCTTATCATTTTTCATGTGACTGTACCATGCAAGGAATTAAATTCGCCCTCCTGGTATTACTTTGGAATTTTTTTCCTATTTTGTCGTTGAACATCTTAGTCGTCATTTAGTTTTTTAAAAAAACATGCTAAGTCGAGCTGCCACAAATTGCAGCCGCTTCATTTAATGCTCTAAAAAAAGCGACTGTATCGAGATGAAATCTACACAATATGCCACAAGAACAGTTCTTCCAACCTGTCTGTGGGTAATTTAATATATAGATTTAGGCCAGCCTAAAAGCGTAGCTCCTGGACCGGGTTGTTCAAAGCCCGATTAAGCTAACCCAGAAAAAGGTAGAATTTTGATTTAAGTTTTGTAACTTTGTAGTGAGGTTTCTGTATATTGTTTGGCCTTCTGTTTTGAGTTTTAATAATTACCATATACACAAAACAAAACAGCAAAATACATTTGTATAGAAGAAAAAGTTATAATTCGATTAGCTTTTAATCCTGGGTTAGCGTAAACCGGCTTCTGAACAATCCTGCCCTGTTTCCAACAAGCTAACCCAATATGAGCCCGCGATCCAATCGATAACCAGCACTTGGTCAGCGGTCAACTTCAAAAAACATGTGACCTCGAGGAGCTGTTAACTTGAGCCCGCGATATGGTCACGTGATACTGGTCAGCGGATACCTTGCTTTGACATGTGTCAATTGATCATAACATGGATGTCCAATATCAAGGAAGTACACGGTAAACCAAGGCTACATGTCTCTGTCAACCTATCATTTAGAGTATGACCGCCATGTTGGGCAACTCCGCCGTCGCCGTCGTCGTCGTCGTCGTGCGTACGCGCCCACGAGCAATACCGCTAGCCATGATAACCATGAGAAAATCAACTCATGGCTTTCCTTTTCTTTTCTATATGAGTATGGGCTCCGCTTGGCGGCCCTTCGGGCCGCAGGAGCTCCGCTATAAAACCAGAATTCCTAAATCAAACGTATTGGTTATTTTGGGGGCATCGATTTCCCTTCTTGAACATGTAATGCAATTTTGGTGTCAAGATTGAACTTTAAGAAAGTTTTGAAACACATAAATCCAATTCTTTTCTCTGACCTTTTCCTATAAGAACGCCGCAAAGAGCTTGTAAATTGTACATTTCTTCTACTTAGCCTCCTCTTTAACAATGTATAGAGTCAGCTTTAGTCACGACACACGACTGAAAACAATCTGTTGCTGGTGTTTTGTGGCGCCATTTCAGCCCCCAATGCGAGCGATTTGAGAAAATAAATCTTACGTTTGATATTTTTTCCACTTAAAAGTATGAAACATTCAATACTTAGTTGCTACATTCTTTCTCGTATATTTTCATATGCGAAAGATGAAAATTTGGCGATAAATATTGTAAATTTTGACATCAAGACAATATCTCATAGTTGATGTGTTATTTATTCTCATCACCTGACTCTTTGGCAATGTCTTAATTCAGTCAAGAGATTTGATTGCTGATCCACTGTCAATTTTATAACTTTATTATCCGTTGGTTCATTTGCAATTTTTAAAGCGGTGCCCTTGAAATGAGCTTTCGAGCTGAGTCAAGTCACTTTTTTGTGCAAGTTATGTACGAAGAATCAGTTTTTAACTCGAAATTGGCAAGAAAGCCGTCTATTTATTTCCCTTTGGGCTAGTATATACGCAGCCAAACAGTTTTGTAAACTCTCTAACCTGTCACAATTTCCCTTTGTCAAACATAACCATAATACATTTATTTTTTAGTCATGTGATGCAGTGAACAACCGGGTTTGGTTTAGAATTGATGCCTCGCTGACATCTGTCTACAGACCCTGTTAACGCCCAAACATTGAATTCACCACTCATGGAACATTTACTTTTAGTATCAGTTCTAGCTGGAAATTATCCACTCACGAAAATCAGAAACACTTATTGTCTGATGTCACCAAAGGAAAAAAAAAACACAGGAAAATTGCGTTAACTACTCTCGCAATTACGCTAAAAGAGGCGGAGAAACAAATCATTTGCAAGCAGTTATCCCACAAAGGTAATATGATTATAAATTTGAATTTACGGAAATGTCTTACGAAACGCCGCCCTACGCTCCCAGTTACTCGTGTGTTCTAACTTTCCGGATATTAGGGAGCTCAAGCAAACCACGACGGCAACGGCAACGGCAACGAAAACTTTTGGACGGAAAGGCAGTCCCAGTCACGTAGAAATTTATTAATCTAGATATTGTGTTGATAATGATTGCTTTTTTTATTATTATTATTATTTCCAATCTTCTTACATTGCGTAGCGCAGTAAAGGCAAGCGCTAATGTGACTTTGACTACTGTTTTCCTATAAAACAAAAATTGGAAAAGCCAAGTAAATGGGTCAAGCTAAAGAAAGAACTTAGCCTTGATGACAAGCAAGTTTTGAGAATTTAGATAATATTTTACATGACTAGGCAAAAGATAAGGTACAAGAAAGTCTTTTCCAGGCATTGAACAGGTACCAGAAGCATAGTCTAGCAGGAAGAAGAAAAATTAAGCCGTTTCTGTTTTAGAAAATAACTCGGAAAAAATATTCGAGCAGTCTCAGTCGGCAGTCGAGCGAGACTAAACCAAACACAAAATTGGTCTTGGTAAGCCGAGAACCATTGCGTTATCTCGAATTTAACAAACCCAATAAACAAAATGTTCATGAGATTAATTTACTTAAAACAATGAACTTTTCTCAGTCTCAAAATAATTGTTGACACAGTGATTGTCTGGAATGAAACATCAAAACCACTTCTTAAAATCAGTGAAAATAAACACATAACCTTGCTTTCCGATACGAATGTTCCGGTCCGTTTCAGGGCACAGCAGCGAGCAAAGTATAGTTCACTACAGCTCACGGCCAACTGTATGGCAGCTAAAAGGTGTCTCCGACACTATTTCACACTGATTTGAGAATCACTAACCACAGAGGACACAAATTTCCACCATCACTAACGTTCCTTTCATTCAAAACTCGAATCGAATGGCCTCCAGGTTGGCCGCAACCGCAAGTTTTCCGAGCGTAGTTTTTCAACTCCTGCAATATTCGAAGCGACATCCAAGCTTTTCGGCTCACAGGGCTACTCTGATGACAAAACCTGACTTGACTTATCCAGCATTTTCTTTACGATTTGTAGATTTGGCAGCTCAAATCTGCTTTCGCTGTAAGTTTTCATTCCACGAGAAGCGACGCTCGAGTCAGGTTTGACAGTGGCGTGATTTTCCTGGACCAATCAAAATTCTTTGCTATGCATAGCAACCAATGAGATTGCTTCAATTTGTATAGACAATAGATTACGTCAAATGGCTTTTTTCGTGTTCGCCAAACTGGGCAGAGGTCGGCTTTCGAGTTATGTTGAAAGATTTTGAAATAAAAAAAAGCTTTATCTGGAGTAGTTTGTTTCGTTATTATGTAAAACAAATAGATTCCATGTTGACGTGCGGCTGTTCAGTAATAGATCACAGAAGACGTCAAAATGTGGTAAGAACATCAGTGACACACTCGGCTATCGCCTCGTGTGCCACTTGTTTGTTCTTAACACATTTTGACGTCATCTGTGATCTATTACTGAACAGACGCACGGCAACATGGAATCTATTTGTTAAATATAGTAATTTTAGGAAAATCTTTCTTGTGGACTTGTCGATGTAGAGAAACATTACCTTCCTTGAGCCACTTCATAAGAATTTAGGTAATTAAATATAAAACTGAAAAACACATATTTCAAATCGAATAAAACGAATTTGTTTAAAGAATAATAGAAGATCTTTGAGGAAACAATTTTAACTAATAACCATAGTAGACAAGCGATTATTAAGGAAAATCGTTAAGTTAAATAAGTATGAAGATAAGAATTGACAAAATATTTTTTCTTAATTAATTCAATATGGTGTCATTGTTAACTTCTGTAAACCAAACTTTATTCGTTCTTCTGTAAATTAATTGTTAAAAAAGGATTGTAATTGACGTAATTGTGGAAATAAAAAATCCTACATGAAGAAAAAAAAACATAAAACGGCAACGAAAACGTCACCAAACAAAAGGTTCATTGAGTAGAACAATGATTGGGCGCGTGCGTTTTAAATCTTTGTGCATTTTGTAGCCGTAACGTGACATGAACAGGTTCTGTGCATTTTGAAGAACAAAGGTCGGGATGGCAAATTTTTTGTCTTTCTTTTTGGAATGGATCGCTGGCATTACATATTTAGTTTGAGCAAGTTTTAAGTACTGATTGGCGTACGGAGCAGATATCCAGATTGTTACGAGATTATAAATATCATTTTTCTTTCTAGGAGTCGTCCCGGGCGTAGGTATCGTCGTTGCTTAAGCTAACTATTTCATTTCTTATCCACAACTTAAAATTCATTCTTTCATGTATGAAAAACAGAGGTTTTCGCATTCAGTTTCCAATGAAATTAAAAACAAATTAGTGGGTTTAAAACCAGTCACGAAGTATGCCCTTTTAAGTCGATTTAAATAAGCGACAGAAATTCCATTTATTAATTATATAATCTGCGTTTTTTTTTTCAAGGATTTCCAGTTCGACGTCTAGCTGACCTTTTATCATGTCTTTAATATCGTTGTGTTAACACAGTTTTAAGTTTCGTTTTATGATCAGTTCTAATAATTCATGAGTCTTCTTTAAAATTTATATTTTCTGAATATTTTAGCACAAAGTTCCATCCAATAGATAATACGGCCAGTCAACAACACTCCTTTCCCCATTGGAATGTCATTCAAAACGTTTTTTCACTTGAAACACTCTAATAAGTACAAATTTGCGTTGTTAAACTTTTAAATGTACTTCAGTTTTCGGTTAACATTGTACCACGAACAGTTCATGAGAGAAAATTTGATGAAAGAGAACTCATCGCAAATTGCGAAAAAACGTTTTCTCCGCCAAATTTAACCCGTAGACCTAAATTAAGTCATAGCAATATTTTTGTTAATTTTCTCTTTCTGATCTATCTACGAGTCCGTGTAAGATTTAACCCCCCTAAGAAGACATTGCACAGATTTTGACTGGTCAATGTGCAAATATATTCTGAAATCACGTAAATATATTCTGAAAGTCCCTATATATTTTGGCCGTTTTTCATTCTTTTGGAGGGTTGGGTCGGTTAAAATATTCAAAAAAGTATCCTTACGTACTTTCATAAGCATGCCGTGATGAAAAAAAAAACAAACTACTCAGGGCTCCATAAATGTTAACATTATGCAAGTAAAAAAACAAGTTGAGAATTAATTGCAAAGGCACTTCAATAAGCTTGTATACTCTGGTATTGGTAGAAGTCATATTGCCAAATCCTGTGTCAAAAAATTTCAGTAACGGTATGAAAGTTGTTTCATGGTCTCCTTTTACAATTGCTCACCAAGTTCATTCAATAACCTTCCTCCGAGTAATTAAGAAGGAATCTAGAAGACGTTTGAGCAACAAGTGGAAAAAAACTTTGTACCGAGATTGTTCACATCGTATTGCAAACGGCTGTGCGACTGTTTTAAATATCCTCTCAAAGGAAATTATTTCTAACAACACCAAATGTCGGCTGAAACAGATTTTGAAGTTCATATGAAATACTTGAAATTACTGGTGAAATGAAACTGATGATGAAAGTTTACCTTTGTCTGCACAATTTCTCTGAACTTTGAAACTTATTTTCCCACGTTTCCATGGGGAATGGTTTTCGGTGTTATTTCAAGCAACTATTTATATATTAACCTTTTAGAAAATGCAGAAAGGACTGCAAGATACTTAGAATTATTCTGGATGGAGGTTTTTGTCCAATAAAAACTAAAATTGCTCCAGTTCCTTTCGGATTTTGTCTCAATTATTATTGTAGAACTAATTAATGATTAGATCTGAATAAGGCGACTTTAATTATTCTATGCTCAATTCAGTGGAACGTTTTCACGTGACGTCATCAAGCTTTTAAATCCAAACGGAAAGAGCCACCAGAGTTTCTATCCTCATCAGGCATAAGAAGTGCAAAAATTATACATCTTGAAAGCATTTCAGCGCAATGGTGTCCTTCGTTTGGAAACAAGTGCATTTTGAATTTTAGAGTTATGGCAGTGCGGGACATCGCGTTTGTCGAAAAATATATACTTATCTCATGATTTTTAGCCCTTCGTGAAATAAAAGTAGCAGTTAAGTGTTAATACGTTGGTTTGTGCCGAATAGGCAATCAGTGGCCTAGATAACCAAGAAGATCCAGATTGTCACACTATTTTCCGGCTGCCATATTGGCGAATCTTTGCTAAGGTCATTTTTTACATTTTTTCTCATTGACGTACTACTTTGCACGGAAAAGGTATCACGCTAGACACGAATTGACTACAACAATTTAAAGAGCTTGTAAAACTTAGTAATTGGTGAAACTTTTGGCTCTTTGGCTGAAATATTCGAGGGGAAATTGGCCTTCAAAAACTGCCAAATTTCTGGGTGGCAAACGCCCTAATGAGCTTTTGCATTCTTTGTTAAATTTTGAGTTTTTAAACCCGCGTCGCTCAAAACTTATTCAGTACATCGAGCACCTTGACAGAGTTGATCGTGCTATGCCCTTTCAATATTCAGAATTTCCATCAGAAACTGTATCACTTATGGGGCAAATATTGTAAGCAAAGATTCGCCAATTGGTGTACCACGGAGGTACACCAATATGGCGGCACCATACTGAGCTCTGTAAATTTGTGCAAAACACTTAGGCAAATAACTGAAGTTTGGGTTAGCGCATAGACCTAAAACCTGGAGAGAGGTCTTCTTATTTATGTGACTAGCTGTGCCTTTCCAAGATTTTTTTCAAGATTTAAACTCCTTCTTTACTCGACAAAAACAAACAAACAAACAAAAAAACAGAAGTCCTTTTTAGAGCAGTCTTACTTTTAATTTGGCTCATTGTGATACCGTCAAGAGTAATACGGCTGTACAAACAGCAATCTTACATGAAGTTTGCACTGTATGAGAAGTGACGAACTGGAAGATTAAAAACTTTCAATTGAGATACTTCACGTTATATTCTCGAGAATACTACTCAAATGCAAAGGATGCATACATGCAAAACGACAGTTCGATGTATCATTCATCTCGGCTTAATGGGAAAACTAGTGAGCATTCACGAGATGATTTCATTGATAAGCCGCGGCCATGTATTAATTACTTACTACCCCTTCCTCTTCATTTAAATTTTTCTCGAGGAGAAACATCCATTGTTCTCAATTTAGCAAAATGCTTTTTTCTCTTATCTAAATTTCCGCAACTTTTGGTTATGGTCTTCATCAATGCCTTGAAAAAAACAAGAATTACGAGAAATAACATTCGATAGTTTCAGGTTGACCTCCAGCATAACGAACTGAGTGGTAACTTTTAACACATCCCATGCTCAAAATGTATATTCTCACTACTGGTTTTCTCATATTGTTTTAAATGTTAACTCTGAGAATTTAGTTTTTCAAAGTGGTAACTCTTAGGTACATGCCATGCTCAAAATGTGTATTCTCGTTACTGATTTTCTCATATTGTTGTTAATATTAATTCTAAGAATTTGGTTCTTAATTAAGACAATATCTTCTTGTTAATCAGTTTCTGAGATTCTCATAATGCTTACACTGAAACTGTTAAAAGCTAACGAGAGTAGAAATAATGTACTTATCTGAGATTTGATGTTTCCAATAGTCAACTTGTGCCAGAGTCCAACAGTACATTGCGATCCAAGATGGCTACCCTTTCTGTCAACAGTGATATATCAGCCGCCTGGAGCGAGAGAGACAGAGAAAAAAGAATATTTAATCAACACTACCTTATCAACTAATAAATTTACTGCAGTGTTAGATACAGTTGATAACTATGTAAAGTTTCAGAAAACAGTAGTGTTTTGATGTGTCTTCAAATTTTAGCATTTTCTAAAAAAATGAAATAGAATTCCCATGGAATCCAAGATGGGTTGTATTGTTTGCGCTTCTAAGAATCAAGGATAATGCTATCTAACTTGGTTATAATATAAGCTAGCTATTAAAATTGGAGTTAATGATTATTAAAGAATCTTTTTTATGACTATTTACGTCGTGGTATTCTCCTCTTCACCTAAACGTTTTCAGACGCTTAATTCCAAGAACGTAAAATGAAAAGTGCAAGATGGTCCTTCACATAATAACTCCCCCCCCCCCCGGCTCCCACGCGAAAATGATCCGAGTCAACAAAAGTTCGACCCAAATTCCTTCCAAACAAACGGTAGTCTCATTATAATAATTATTATCGAACATAATGCAGTGCACGTGTATTGTAGTGATATAAATTATGGCATTTTCTGGACAACAAGACAGCCGTACGCTTAATATGCAGCAATGGTGCGAAACTTGAAAATATATATATTTTACAATCAGAATCACGATTTTTAACACTCTTGGAGTGTAAAGATAGGAAAATCATTATCTACTTATCTGAGCTGAGATGTTTTTCCAATAGTCATCGATCGTACGCCAGAAGTGAAGCTCTGCACACTGCCATCCAAAATTCAGTTAACGTTGATGAAATTCAATTAATTAAGGTTGATCAATAAATCCAGAAACTCGCGGACTGTCCTTTAACACATCTCTGGTCATCCTGGAGATAGCAGGGCAAACGGCAGCAACTTTACTTATTTAATCACTTAGGTTTATTTATGATTATTCCATGGAAAGATAACCTGCTCACCCCAAAAACTTGTTCGTATGTTGTCGTCATAAAGTTGAACCATAATAAATGGCGGTCACAAATTAAAACAATCGATTTGGAACAACTCTTCATCTTTCATGTATTCCCATTCAACTTGGTAGCGCAAGAATGAGTTGATAATGAAGGACAGCCGCCATTTACGATAAAAGACTTGCTGTAAGGCTGATAACGAGATTTACTTACTTTTTTAATTGATCCTCTTCGTTCTCTGTGCGACACAAGGCAGCCACAATCCATCTACATCTATTTTGTACGATATGTTGTTCCTCATTGAGCTCATGGCAGGCGCCAGGTGGTTTTTGGCCAACCAGGTTTGCTGTTGCCAGTTGGTGTCCATCTCTAGGCAACCTTGGGAAGTGTGTGGTCAATCCATCGGATTCATCGGCGTTTGATTTCCATGACAACATTCTGGCTATAAGTTTTTCTGTCAACAGATCAGAGATAAAGAGCAATATTCACTGCTTGCAGACATTGATGTCAATTGTTTTGAATTCAATTTTTGTACAACCAAACAGCTCTGTTTCAAAAGCCAATTGCTCTCATGTTGGAGAACAAATAACAGTATAGCTAGCCTAACGAGCTTGCAAATCTTGTCCCGTGCTGAGAATTTTGCTCTTTTTTTGTTCATTTTCCTCACTGAACTACGCCTATAAGTTCGTCAGTTGGCTTCAGCTCAGATAGAATTTTTTCTTTAGAATTAATAAACGAATTTGTCAGTGTAGTCAATAAGTTAGAAGTTCTTAGATTCTTGCTATGGATTTCAAAAACGTCCTTTTTTAAACAGAAAAAAACGGTCGCAGGACGATAAACTGAAGCATTCTACGAATGGATTATGTAAAAAAAAAAAAACAGTAAAACTTTAGTGCCACCAAGATCTTAGACTCGGTACTCGATTTCCTGTATTTGTAAGATAAATGAAAATGTTTTAACTTAATAGTACGAAATAAATAACACGAGTCACTTTTGTCTGTGGGTTAATTTTAAGCAAAAATACGTCCAAACACGAGACTCGTCCATTAGAATTACGAAACATTCAGCACCAAGGCATACGAAATTACCAGCGACATGCACTCGTTTTGAAATCGATCACATTCTTTATTAAAGTGCAAACCGGTTCTAATGTTACGTCTGAATGCCCCCAAAGTGGACTTAGCTGCAAAACTTCAAAGGATTATATTAAATGTAATCTAGCGACAACTATGATTCACTTATCTGAACTTCAACGGAGTTGTCGTCAACATGAAACTTGCCAGGAGTCCATAGCTGGTCGTGCTACACTTTATTTGAATTGGTGAATGACGCCTGTCACTCCAATTCAATTCCTTTGGATACAACTTTGCTGCCTCTGGTCAATTCTTGTGAAAAAACCAGGAAATTCATGGTTAAGTTTTTCGCGTGTTAACTCAAGCAAAACTGTCTTGATTGAGTATTAGTATCAGTTAACGGACGTCTATCGGCCTTGCACTTAACAAAACTCCCTCAAAATGTGGAATAACACTTTTAAACGACTACCAACAAAGTGGTGCACTGCAGTGGGAACGAACTGAAGATTAGTTATAGGTTTTGATATAACTACATAACTGTTCTCTTCGTATCAGAGCAAAGGCAAAGGCGGTTGGAATTTTCTGTTTTTATAACAGTTAAAAAGAGTGTACATTGTGGCGCTCCGAGGTGACGAAACAAATTGCGAATGACAAAGTCAAACGGCAAACCAAGCAGATTATCAAGCTGTAAACAAACATTTTATTAAAAATAATCACCCAGTTACTCACAAGAGAAATGTTTGCTATTCGGTTTTTCAACTTCGCCTAAATACAGTCTTCGGTGTCAAGGAAAAACACATGAACCTCGAAGCTTTCACAGCATTGAGGAGAGTTTTATTATACCATTAAATGATCAAATTGAAAGACGAGGGAAACAGCTAGGACACGTAACTAGCTAGAGAAAATGTGGACTTACCTGAAGGAAGCACATCGACTAAGATGTCTTCGCCCTTGCCTTCAATTCAACGGCGATAAATAAAGAAAATATGGACTTGCCTGAAGGGAGCACAGCGACTAAGATGTCTTCGCCCTTGCCTTCAATGCAACGGCGACCGACGCTAAAATGGGTGTGTAATTCTACACTTCTTTATATATACCCACATTAAAATTCATTACAGCCACGAGAAATATGCTTTGAACAAAAGAAATGCATCCCAAGTTAAGATTGTGTGCTTTGAATTGTGAAAAATGAGCAACTTGGGAGAAAAACACGCACCTGAAAGGAATTTTGGTCCGAATATGCTATGTTTGTAGTTAATAGGCCAATCTTGATATATTAAAATTCTAACTTGGCTCCGCCAGGTTTAACGGGATAATAATAAAAAAAAAGTTAATTATTCATCCCTTAGACCCAAGGCGGTTTCTTTGGTTTTATTCCCCTAAGCCTCAGAGCTAAGTAAAACATTTAATAAATCGAAATTGGCCTTTAACTGTCGAAAATCGCGCAGACAAGAACACAGCGGTGAAGCGTCGTAAAACGTACTTTTGGTCCAGCTAAATAATTATAGCTGCGTCATAATTCAACTTTAATAATGACGAAATTTATGCGCGCGCAAATTATGACGCATACTCAGTTCTCTTACCTCTTTTTCACATCTTTGGAAAATATCTTTGGAAGAAAAACTTTTCTCTGACAATGAATAAGCTTACGCAATCGCATGAAGATCTAACCGTCGATACAACCAACATTTTTAATTTTGACCATAAAAATTCCTGCGGACGAAGTTCTCTGGAAAGCACGTGCTGCACTACGGTATTTTAATTTAGCGCTTCTATATCTAGAATTCAGTTTCTTTGTAGAATTTAAGAGTGAATGCCTATAAAAATGGACCTAAATCGCCTATCAATGGCACAAGTCGAAAAATTAAATTCGCTTGTACTTTGTCCATAGATAGGTCCTAGTAAGAATTGAAACGGACCATAGTTAGTTTCTGCTAATACAGCTTTCTTTGGTAGAAATACGCCAAAAACGATTTCGACCCGATTCGGTTCAAAATCTACTTCCGGTTTTGCTGAATTTTCCGAATATTTGATTGCTTCGCGCTCCGCAGAACAGCTACTTGAGAATCTTTCAATGGATTTTATATTCAGTTCAGGTCTTCGTGGTATGACTGAGGGAAAAATAAAATAAATCAAAGTTAGTTTTGAGCCCGAAGAGAGATCAAACTGACAGGCAAAGTTTTACAGTGTGTCGCAAGAGAATTATTGCATAAAAACATCGCCATATTTTTCTATGGGCTTTAACTTTAAATACCATAAAAACACTTTGTACGGGTTAAATATACACCCACCTGTTAGGATATCAAAAAATATCTCTGGACAAGTGGTTTCAAGTCGCCCGCCTTGGCCTGTGTTTCTCATAGATTTTGCCCAAAATCCGCCGTTGGAATGTAAACAATTGCGTGACGCGGATAGCCACTCTCGAGTAAAATATTCGTTTCCAGCAATCCGATGAAAGCAATTTTTGAAACGTTGTGTGGTTAAAATAATGGAATTTTTTGTTTGTTTTGTGAAGTATATATGAAATAATTCATATTTGAACTGCGGTAGTAGATGAAAGTGAAGTATGATCATCGCAGTAAATTTTCCAATTTAAGCAACTGGAAAGAAGAAGCCTGAAAAATTGACCTGACCTCGCTCCCAATGTGTGGCTTCATAGCTCAGTTGGTAGAGCATCGCACCGGTATCGCGGAGGTCACGGGTTCGAATCCCGTTGAAGCCCTGATTTTTTTCAGGCTTCTTCTTTCCAGTTGCTTAAATTGGAAAATTTACTGCGATGATCATACTTCACTTTCATTTTTTTTGTTTTGTTTAAGTTAGTATAAATATATATGTTTTTTTCACTCGCATTGCAACACCCACGACATCCCTGATAAAGAACGTTACTACGTACAGTACTCCGGGAAATGATTTTAACACTTGTTTATTTTATTGATTTCACTGATAACTTACAATATAGTGGTAGTTTTAACTTAACCAATCCTCTATGGTTTATGGCAATTGAATCATTGACTGACAAAAAAAGTCAAGTGGAAATACCATAATTTCTATAAACTACTAACAGCGTGACGGCATCTCAGCTCTTCTAGCTGTGTAGAACATTTGTACCTACACAATATGCTCAAACTCAGCTAGAAAACCCGGAATTTCTTGAATTGAATTAGCCGAGGAAGAAATTGCGTTTAAGTTTCAATCATACTGGGGAAAAAAATCCATCTTTTCTACTTTGGTTGTTTGATCAATTAACTGAAATTTGCAGATCATAACACTGGTAGACAAATAAACATTACAGTGGTCGATCGAGGACTAGGTTTACACTAAAGGAGTTTTTTTGGATTCGCTAAAGTTCCCGGATTCATCATTTTTAGAGTATTCGGATTAGATGGGGTTTACAGTTAAAGGATATTCGGATTCTTAACCGTTTGCACACGACGATAACTCCGGGAACATTCATGATGGAATGGTTAACAAGCAGTTTGTTGCCTCGACAACAAGTCTTTACTTAATATCTAGAACCGTCGAGGTTTTCGATCATGCCATCGTCGTCATCTGCGCAAGAAAGTATAAATTGGGTTTGCAATGCCTTGCAATGTTGCATGAAAATGAAGCTATTCTGAAGACTAGATCGGGTGTGGGAAAAAAGGAACAAGGGACAATAGAAAGCGGTTAGACAGTTGTGTTGGAACCAAACGCGATTGCTGAAAAATCGCTATTTTTGGAATAAGACGTGAAAATCTATCCTATCGTTTCTTTAGTTCGAGAATACTGTTCTAGGAGGCGGACAATTCTTGAAACGTGGCTATTCTGAAGCTATTGTCAAGGATTTTTTTTTTCTTCAAGATTTTTATCACATTGAAAGGGGGGAGAGGGGTAGGCGGGCTTGCGCGGTTTTGGTCTTAAGAGAGGCTGCCTGTGAAGTCATCTGCCGTAACTGTCCCAACAGTTTTGACCAGGATTGTAGTCTTTAATGAACAGTTAACATCCATCTTGTTTTGTTCGCGGAAGTCGGTCACGGAAGAGCGAATTTCAATGAAATATATATATAATTTGATTAAGCAATTAGCCAAAAATAGGTTGGCCGCCAAAACAGTTTAGGGTTTAGCCTAACTCTAACCTTAAGTTTTAAGGCTGAAGAAAAAAAGAAAAAAGCATTGAGCATTTCAGTTGTTTGAAACAGAAACATTCGCGCACAATATAGTACATGCGTAACCTGGAAAGCAATCCGTCCAGCACAATAACAATAACAATAACATTTATTATTTGTATCGCATAAATAGTTCAAATTAACAGCTTACCGAGACTCTCGCACTGTCGATGCCCGTTACCAGTTTTAGTAACATCCACTTATAACTTAATAGAATTATACCTAATACCAAAAATGCTTGGTGGTCAGAACAACAAAGCCGATCAACTGATGAGTAGTCAATTCTTGACAATTCGTCTCGGTTGATTGCACACGCGCCATAGGGCTGTCAATCAAGATGTAAACTTTTACTTCCCGCGAAAACGTAAAACCGCCATTTCTCCGCCAATACTTAGTCCTATTCAAAATTTTTTTTTCAGGAATTAGAGATTATTCTTCGGGCCGTCGATAATACCAGGAACATGAAACATTCCGGAACATCCCGGAACATGGAATAATTATCATAATTACGCGAAAAATATGTAAAATAAAATTTTAAAAAATTAAATCAAACAAAAATAAACTGGTATCGGCTCGGAAAATAGAAAAAAACAAAAACATAAAAAAAAAGGAAAAAGAAATAAAAATGAAAGTGACTGCAATGAGTGAAGGCTAGCAACTAAGAAGAGTAATCCATTCCTTCCAGTCGTTCACCGTCAGTTTAATCACGTGACTGTTCTTTACTCCCAGATTTCGTTCTTCACGGAAAACTAAGGTGGTGGCGTTCGAACTCCTTAATTAGACTTAAAAGTATGGGTACACGAGTGTGATTTCTTTATTCAATTCATTACGTCAATACAAAGATATGCGTATACACGATTTCTCATGAAGAAATAGTTTCTCCATGAGATAGACATAGAATCTCTTTGGTATCGAGTTTCTTGTCTAAACTAGTTCGGACTGCTCGACCTCTGATGACATTGTAAACAAATACAAACACAAAATTTAAAAACATTTGGCGACGCGCGCGCTGTCTTGCGGGGTCGCTGGTCAAAACTTTATTGTCTCTAGAAATATTTGTTATAAGTGTTGGCGATCTGAAATTGAATTCCAAGTGTCGCCAACAGTTCAAATGCATCTCCTGGAAAATGTTCGTCAGGTACAAGTTAATACTTAATTAATTAAAAATACTTTTACCGCAGGCTATAATCTATTCATCGCTAGTTCAACTTCACGTGCAGATCGTTATCTGACATTCGATCAAACTAAGTTTTCTATCGAGCCATTCGAACACCACCAAAGTAAACCAGACATGCGAAAACCGCGCGTGAACGCGCTGCTCTATAAATCTTTGATTACCTCTAGTTTATTAATAATAACTTGCTTGGTGCTCGGGCTTCCAGAAAGGCCGACTCTGCACTTAGTCGGTCATAGTGCCAGGAGTTCCTAGCGGAGCGGAGCGAAAACTGGGCATGATAAATAGCAACGTGAAGATGGAATAGGGACTAAACTATGAATACCGACTTAACAAGCAACAGTATGACGCTCAGACAAACACCTCAAATGTTCATGAAATCAGGGATCAAAAAAGGAGACGCAATGAATTACCTGGCATTCAACGTCAGAATCGTCCATGTTTGTGTTGAAAAACAGAGTGCTGAAAAGCGACGTGACGCAATTGGCGGGAAAGAAGAGGAGCCTTCACTCATTGCAGTCACTTTCATTTTTCTTTCTTTTTTCTTTTTTTTTTACGTTTTTGTTTTTTTCTATTTTCCGAGCTGATACCAGTTTATTTTTGTTTGATTTAATTTTTTAAATTTTATTTTACATATTTTTCGCGTAGTTATGATAATTATTCGATGTTCCGGGATGTTCCGGAATGTTCCATGTTCCTGGTTTTATCGACGGCCTTATTCTTCGACCACTACTTTGACCCAAAAATCCAAATTTGAAGAAAATTGCCGACCTGAAGGTATACTGTAACCTTAAATGTTTCACTATTTACTGGGATCGTTTTAGTTCTTAAACAATCCCGGAAAAAAAACGCATCCAAAGTGTCGTTTCCCAGTCTTTCAGAACTTCCCAACCAACAAGCAGCAACATGTACTAGAGCATTTGTTTACTTTCTAAACCCTCCCTACAAATTAGACCTTAAGTGGAGGGGTGGGGAGGAGGTGGGACGAGGGGTATTTAAGTCTGGGTACCAATTAACAAGGTACTGAGGTACCGTCTGATTATATTTGTTTTATACAACGTTTCTATAATCAATTAATTATTACTTCCTTACATTCGAATTTCTTTTTCTTTACAGGAGTGCAAACTAGAGGCATCTCCAGGAACCATTGCCTCCGTCATGGATTTTAATTCATGGGACATTGTGTGGAGTTTGTGTTTTGGATTATTAGCGACATTGATCGTTGCCGGAAATCTCCTTACCATCTGGATATTTCTGAAACAGAGACTTCGTAAACGCGCTCATTTTCTTTTGATTAGTTTGGCTGTTGCTGATTTACTGGTTGGGCTGTTGACTGTTCCTCTGTACATAGCTATTGCGGCAACTCCTGGCAAAGTAATGCCGGTAACGTTGGCGTTCATATACGTTTACGGTGACCCTTTTTCTGGTATTGCCTCCATCTTCACGCTTGCCGCTATTTCCTTAGAGAGAATGTACGCAGTAGGTTGGCCTTTTCGTCATAGAACTCTAAACTTTCGTGTTTACATATTTGCTATTGCCATACTGTAATATCCAGTCCACCATTCCGACAATTCCAGTATAGTTCAGTTTTGCACATGCGCATACATCGCTTATAGTACCACGTTGTCAGATGTAGTCGGCGAAGTGTTCTTGTTATTAAACGGTATTCATAAACAGAAAGACACGCGGTTGTTACACATACCATGGATCTTGGCAGCAATATTCATTTCTATAATGTTACTGCTTAAACTCTCTATCATAACACCAGAGAACTTCCTGTATTCTCTCGTCTTGTTTCTTAGCACGCCTCTATTAGTGATGTGTATAGCATATTATGTTGTATGGAAGAAACAAAAAACAATGATGAGTAACCAGAATCACGCGGTAAGAGAGACAAGATTAGCAAAAACACTGTTCATTATCACTACCACCTCTCTTTTGACCTGATTGCCATTTCAAATTCTGACCCTATTGGTAAATCGCGGTGTACTTGGAGATTTCCCTACATTAAGATGACTACTTATATCATCAAGTTTTTGCAATTTAGCAACTCCTTTGTAAACGTAATAATTTATCCATTCAGAATAATAGAATTTAAGAACGCCCTTCTTCAGATGCTTCGTTGTTGTGCGCATGTGTACCATCGTGAAAGAAGAAATGAAGTTGTGCCGATGCATCAAGGGAGACTGGGTCAACCGCATCATTGCCAAGAATTACACATTCCCAATCATTAGGAAATCAGTTAGATGGAATGTAAAATTCATGTCACTTTCGGTGTCGCAAGCATTAACAGAAAAGGTAATAAAAGTGTGACTTTAACTACATTTACCACATCCAAAACAAGAAAGACTTCATTGTTTTCTAGTTCAATCAGTGGGTGCTAAGTACAATGTTACTGTGCAATCTATGATCAGTCTGTTTTTAGAATTTGAATTAGAAACCACTGATTACTTTCAAGACAATTTATTTGTAAACATCATAACGTGCTTGGTGAGGCTAGTGCGCGTCATGTATACACCAATAAGTTGTCCTTCTATCAAAGCCTCAAAATTCCTATATGTTAGTTGTTTGCATTGATTTTGATATAGTAGTACGAGGGGTGTACAAATTATAGCGCAATACCACCAGTGGATCAGTTTTGGCATTTGTATTAACTTTTAAATTCAGTTGAAATAAAGTGTGTGTAATGAGTGTGCGTGTGTGTGTTTCATTGGGTTCCAGACTAGAAAAAACCTTCTGAAGAGTAGAGTGAAGGCTTTCTACAGTTACGTCTCATTAAATCCATTAATTTGCACTGACACATTAACTATATACAATCAACAACCTTCCAAAAAACTATGTTAAAAATTGTCGCCAAACGTTTTACTCAGCTGCATAGAAATTAAATCAAAAGAATGCAAAAAAAACATGGCACTAATACTTATAAAGAAATAATTTATTACCTAATATGTTCTTAACAGTTTCTTAAACTTCCATTGCCTTTTTTTTTTTTTTTTCTAGTAACTGAACAGGTAGTACGTCTTCGAAACATTTTGAAGAACAAATAAAATTTACGATTGTACACGGTTCGATTTCCGCTGCTCTTTCGAGTTCAGTCTCTTTTCCCGAACGGTTAGTAAAAGTCGAGCCCAAGTTTCTACAAGTGCAAATTTTGACTTCAAAGTAAATATAAGGTGAAACAGAATCGTGTTCTGCTAGGTCATCCTACATTGTTACCTCAAAACCTTAAAGTACAAGACAAATGCAATTTCTTGCAGCTGCCTGCTGTCGTCCTAATGTCAAAAATAGGGTATTAGAAGAAATTAAATTTTATCAGCCAAAAACTCTGCATAAGACAATGACCGCTTTATTAGAATAGAAGGCACAGAAACCCATAAGAAACCCATACAAAGACCAAGTACTGTGCATGCATTTAAGTGCTGGTAAAAGTAACTCTAAATGAATCATTAATATCTTCAGTTCACATTGGGTTCCATTTTTAATAGAAAGTAAAGTAAACTGTAAATTCCTTAGTGTTTTACAAATTATGGTAAGAATGAAAAGTGAATTACAAGTTCTCCTTGTTATATATGCAAGACAAAGACGCCATGTTGGATCAAACTTCCGACTGCGTGGTTTACTAACCTGGGCAACAGTATCACGGTCAGCGCTAGTGCCATACATAACATCCTCATTTTTCTTACCAGTTACAATAAACGGCACGCAATGCATGCTGAAGCGGTGACACTGACTTAACTACCATTTCTAAAATTCTGACTAGAAAATTGGAACATAAACAAACAAACGGATGCTTAAACGTAACTAGAAGTAAACTGAAGGTACAACCTGTGTGTGGAGTGAGAAGTGAAAAGGGTGAAACAGGATGAAAAAATAACGCACATAGTAGTTGCGGGACTGAGTAAAATACTTTCTGTTGTTTCAGTTGATGCTGGTTGTGATTCAATGCAATAAAGTCAAAACTCCTAAATCGGAGAAGTAATTTCTCTCCCCTAACTTTTAATTATCGGCTATTTAGCCATATGTTTGCAGCCTTCAATAAGGATCCATTCAGAAGAGTTTCAAGACACACTCATGAGGGTAAAAAAGCACAATTCCCAAGCAGCTAATTAAAACAAACATCAATAACTAAATGTTCCAATGCACAATAAAGGAAGAAGTGGCTATTGCTCTGGTACGTAAATATAGTCAAACAAGTTGTTTCGCAGGGAGTTGTCTCTATTTAGTTCAATATTCAAGAATGATTTCCATCAAAGTTTTATTCTAAGAAGACACACACATATATAGTGGGGGTTCTGGCACAGCACTCACACACCCAGTGCAAGCGTAGCAAAACACCTCATCTGAAGATTCGGTGTTTTGCTACGCTTGCACTGGGTGTGTTCGTTTGTGACCAGAACCCCCACTATATATGTGTGTGTGGTGGTGTGTGAGGCGGCGGGGCGGCGGGGGGTGGCGGCCGGGCGGCGGGGGTGGTGGCGGCGGGGTGGCGGCGGGGTGGCGGCGGGGCGGCGGCCGAGCGGCGGGGGTGGTGGCGGCGGGGTGGCGGCCGGGCGGCGGGGGTGGTGGCGGCGGGGCGGAAGCGGAACGTGTCTTGGAGGCGGCGGCGGCCGCGGTGTCGGCTGGTGTGCCCTTCACTTGTTTGTACAAAACTGTGCCATAAAATTTTTCCTATTGGAGAAGTGCACGCTCAGTGTATACTGCGCCGACATGGCTGCATGTGGACTTTCCGAGGCCATTCAAAGCCTCCCTCCAGAGCTTCGTGAGATGATTCTCAAGGAGTACATAGCGACAAAAATTAAGGAAAAAACGAAATAGGGTGGGACAAGGTACACAAGAATATTTTAAAACTGCCTTTCTGCCAATACAGGGAGCAGATTGTGCCGATGGTTATTTGTTTCGAATACATGGACTGTTTTTTCGAGGAATGTTGTTTCCCCTGTTTCGAAAGTGGAACTATTCATAAAGCAACGCTAAACCCGCCGATAATACCTCTCGTAGAAGCCACTCCTGAGTACAAGAATTTTTTAAAAGTATGCTCAGGGGACGGTTATGACTGGCACGAGTGGTTCCTTTTTGGCAGGGAGCGTTAGCGAAAAAGGCGGCGACGATATAACATCCGTTTGAATAATTACATTAAAAATACACGGCTTCATTTGCATACCATAAAAACATGCTTGTCAGTGTTCACTTGATTGCGTTTCTCGTGAATGAATATTTCACGCCTGAGTGGCAGAGACATGTGCGTGATATTACACGCGAAGTTGTCGATTGCTTTTATGACGCGGTTCCGGTTGAGGCGATACAGCTTCCCGTTGCGAATTCCTGAAGGCTTCAGTTTAAGCTTGTTGCATTCCTCTTGGCTTCAGTTGAAGCGATCAGGAATTTTCAAAGCCATCAGGAATGTTGAAGTCAAAAGGAATTTTACAGGCGGATTTCTATTTTTTGTCCACAGTTTGTTAGAATACGGTATTTCTTCTCGGCCTGGCCAATAAAAATGGCACTTTTCACCTTTTTTCGAGGAAAAATTGGGCACGAAACGCGGTAGAACAAAGAGACTTCACTAGAGCGATAAAAAGAAACAGCTGATCGGGGGTTTTTCCCTATTTCGCACTTGACTGCGTCAGTGAGTAACCTTCAAGAAAGTTCAAGACTATTTTTGTGACATGACAAATATCACAATCACCTGTTTTTGATAAGACAAAGAGATAGTTTCGTGTTTTTTCGCGCAAAATTTAGTTCAAATCTGCTGTTTAATCTGGAAGTTTTTTTCTATATTCTTCCCGAACCTGGTCCCGAACCTGGTTTCTTATTTTTTCGATATCTGGCTGGATTGGACTTGTCTGTGTTCGCGAGAAGTTCGAGCGTAAAGTCTCTTTAAGCTGGCGATATTTTTGCATTTCACGAGTGATCAGCTGAAATTCGGTGTCAGAAACCCGATTATAATTAAGAGCCTGTGAGACGGCGAGGTTAATCGAGTCATGTTTCGCAATAGCCAGAGAATGGATTCTGGAGTGCTTATTGACTTTGCGTTCAAGCTTCTTGTTGACAACGGACAGGCCAGTGGAAACTGCGCCAGATAAAGCGGCTATCCCGGCAAAAGGCGCGCCAACAACAATTCCAACACCAGCGAGTGATGTTGCGACAGCCCCAGAAGACAGAACTGCTGTGAAGGCGCCAAGACCAACCACGGAATAGTGAAGCGCTTTCCGGGCTTTTTTGTATTTTTTCAACACAAGCCTGTAATGCTCGACCTCAGCAGAAATTTCTTTTTCAATTCTGCTGATCTCTGTTAGCCGGAAATTTTCGGCATTTGGCATTTCGGGAAGGCTTGGATAGATTCTTCTTTCATTCTCGGCAGGCGGCGCGCTTGGTGGCAACAGATTTGCCGAAGACATTGCGTATATATAGAAATTTAATTTAACTCTAATTCAAAAAGAAGAGGTAAGCCCTTGAAATCAAAGAGTTCGCCATTTTCATCTTTCACACAAATGGTTATGCTATTTATGGACTGGTCTGTAGAGCAGTTTCGCAAAACCTGTTGCGGAAAAACCTGGTAGCTTATTTGTTCACAAGGCTTCCCTTTCACATCAAAAGAGGCCAAGATATCGACCTTTTGCCATTGAACAGATTCTTTTGTTTGTCGATCAAGTCGCAATGAATGAAATATGCCGTTGGAGATCTAAGCCTTTTAATGAAGTTTATAAACTTTAGCTTTCTCCCAATACCAAGCAAACCGGCTAAATCGCGATCAAGTTCTATCGGTCTTGACCCAGAATTTTTGATTACAAGCTGGCCAAGAGGTTGGTTTATTTCTGTTTCCAACTTATAGTTATATTTGATGAAACGATTGCCTATTTCAAGTGCAATTCTTTCTAAATTGTAATGCCCTGGGAGTACTTGACCAACTGGCAAAGTGATACTTTTGGCGTCATTATTATCTCCCAAGGTGGTGGAACCTTCTCTTTTCAAATTGTCCCAGCTGTTGTATAAACTGCACGAAATGAGTTTCATGAAATCGACTCTCGGTATCGGTTCTTCAAAATAGATGGTCTCGCCGTTCTGTTGGGTGACAAGAGTGAGAACAACCATTTTTATATTCAACAAATAAAATTGTGTTCAAATAATATGGCGAATGTGTGGAAAGATCCAAACATTGTGATAAAAGACGCAATAGCCAAGACAAACGCATGGATAGAATTTGCAGCACATTTCCCCAAGGCCGATAGATCGCGTTTCGTCGCTCAGGGGAGTACAGACGGAAAAAACGTAACGGAAGAAATCTTTTTCAAAGAGGGCCCAGGCTCGCTGCAAAGCGTCTTCGGCTCAGACAAAAAATATTGGAGCGAGGAAATGAAAAAGGCGCTCGGTTTGGAAGACAAGCGCTCGGGGGCCGTTGGAGGTTTTCCTTACCAGCTGGCGCCGCTTGGTTCAAAAGTTTCTTTGCCCATCCCTTCCGTACCTTTCGACGGCAAAGCGCAAAGTTTGAAAAAAATATTCGACGCCCCAATCCAAATATACGTCACGCCTGATCAATATTTCACGACAAAATTCCGAGAAATATTTGAAAAAACCAAACTCAGGCACACGTCGGCAGTCGAATCAAAACGCTGGCTGGGAGGGCCTGACATGAAATATTGGCCGCAGCAGCTCAACTTCGCGGTTTTCTGCGCGACACAGGGGTGCGGAGTTTCTCGCGAAATCTTTGACAGCGGGATGGATCTCCCCCTGCAGATAAGAGCTTTCTACAAATTCCACGTGTATTTCACAGTCAGGCGCATTTTGTTCCAGCTAGGAGGTATTCAGAGCATGAGCGCTTTGCCCGGAGACCCGCCTTTCAACCAATACAATAATCATTACGACGTCGCTTCATACAAAAGGATATGCAGCGAGTTCGGCATTGCCTCCTCGAGTGATTTCCGCTTCACGCACGGAGAAAACCACGGTCTGGGAAGCGTTTACGTGTACGCGTCAGGCGCGACAAAAACTGACTACCAATACCCGGGATGGAACAAATTTAGTGATGAAGGCGGGAAAGGGATAAAAGGAAACCTGATTTATTTCATCGAGCCGGGGACCGCTTCTGATGCTCAAGCTGACTGGTTCGCGCCAAACACCGCGAATGGTTTGACGCAGGCGGGCTTGTCAAGAATAAATCAGTCAATTGAAACTTTCGTTTACTGCATCCTGGGCGCGCAAGTCAACGTCCGCAACAGCATTCTCGGCTCTGGCGGTCGGGCGGGAGAAGCTCAGAGCGAGTTCCTGGTGCTGATGGAAGACGCAATCAGACAGCCCGACTTGGCCGCGAGCGTGCAAAGGTACCAGCTCGCGGTGGACCAAGCGAAGGTCAGGCTCAATCTCGCTGTTGTCCCCATGGCCTGGCTCATGCCCGCGCAGATGATAATCAACACCGCAAGCACGATAGGTTACAACAACAAGCTTAAACAGGCGGTCTCTGGGATGAAACTTGGGGTGAACAACGAGGTAAGTCCAGACACAAAAAAAGCTGGGCTCAAACTCATGGCAGGCGGCCCATCAAAGATTAACCCTCCCAACAGCCACCCGGCCAACCCGATACACAAAGCCGCAACAGCTGAATCAAGCAGGGGCAAGCCCCTCGACCCGGGGCGTGGGGTGGAACACCACAGGAAACCAGCTTCGACCGAAACTCAGCAAGCGTAGCCAACGGCACAAAAAATAGAGCCCACGGCTCAAGATAAAACACCGCAACACGAAATTAACAAAACGGCGGTAATTGTCGGCGTTGTTGGATTATCGGCGTTGCTGTTCATGGCTTGGCGGTAAAGTGTGGGGTTCCACCTAACAGCCCCGCTGGTTAACGCTGCTTCTTAAAATATTTTTCGAACAAAAAGGCCACCGCGGCAAGAATGAGCAGCCAGGTGTGCTCGGCCAGAAACCCGACGACTTGGCCGGCGGCTTTGAACAGGAAGCTCACGATCGAGCCAATCAGCTCGGGCAGCAGAGAACCGAGTTTCGCGGCAATATCTTTGAGGCCATTTCCCAAAGCTTTGCCGGTGGCTTTCAAACCTCTGGTGAGGACCCCGATGACTGCTCCGATTGTGGTCCCGGCGGCGAGAAGAATGGCGGTCAACGTCACGCCATATTTTTAAGATCTCCTTGACCCTTTCCAAGAGAGACCGCTCCATTTCCCTTTCCGCGATCTGAGTTTGCAAACGCGCGATCTCCTCGTTTCTTTCTGCCACTCTGCCTTCAGCGGCTTCTTTTTCGGAGGGCGAGGCATTCTCATCTGGATGATCGCCTGGTCATCCTCGTTTTGGCGCTGCAGCTCGCTTTCCTGCTCTTTCAGGTCGTCCAACGGTTTTGTTTGGTTGAGCCTTTCTTCCATGGCGTTTGTTTCACTTTCTTCTGCTGCGAGGCTGGCCCTGAGTCTGTCAACCTTGGTTTGTTCCTTTTCTCTGGCCATTGCTTTTTTTGTGAGCGAGTCCAAAGCTTTTTTCCTGTTTTCAAGATCGGTTTGATAGTTCTTTTTCTGTTGTTTGAGCCTTCGCAGTTCTGCTTCACTTTCAAGGTTCGAACCTTGTTGATCCTGAATGGAATCAATCTTAGCGGCGGTTTGCTGTATTTTACTTCTCAAAACTTCCACTTCTCTCTTTTCTTTTTCTCTTTGCTCAGATAATTTTTCCGCCTGTTGAAGTTGTTTTTTAGATTCTTTCAGTCTTTGGCGTTGTTCTCTGATGGTGTCGCGGTCTTCAGCAATGATGTCTTCAGCTCTTTGCCCCAGAGCTGATTTTTTCGCGTCTGTGAAACTTTTTAGTAACCCTTCGTCGCCAAGCTTGAAAATTTTAGACTCACCCCCCCGGGAGCCAAATGAAACGATCTCAGATTGATTTCCTTTTTTGCTGAAACCAATTGGGCCCAATTTTTTAAAGTGTACCTTCGGGAACCATCTTCTGATTTTTTCTTTTGCCCTTTCAAGCATGGCCGGTTTGTCATCGGTATGTAAGAAATCACCGAGCAAAGGGGTTTCTTCTTGATAAGAAGTGTCAGGCAGGCCGGACTGCTCGTGAGGAAAAGTACTAATTTCCGTTTGTTCGCCCCCGTGGTAGGGGTCGCCAGGTTGGTAGGGAGTGGACGCCGCGCCTGGCTGAAAAGGACGGGTTGTGTCAACCTCTAGTTCGCCTTCATCAGAGTCGTGATCAAGCCGATTGTCAAGGTCCGGGTCTTCGTAACCAAATTCGCCACCGCCTTCCGCCATAGCGATATATTTCAAGCATATTATTTTTCAAATTAGAAATTATCGCCGGCGGGTAATACGATGTCAGTTCCAGAGAACCTTCGCCCAACATACAGCAAAAAAACATTGGGCGCCATGCAGGCCGAGCGCGCGGTCAAGCGGCCCACCTTTGACCGCACTGAAGCCAACCCCGGAGACACGCTGTATGTTTCAGTGCCAAAGCTGAACGTGAACGAGGTTCCGGTGCCGGGCTCGCTTGCGCTTGTCTTTGACATCGACCTTTCTGGAGGGGAAGCCAACAACTTCCTCGTACAGAACGTCACGCGGGCGCTCGTTGACAGGCTGCACGTGAAGTTTGGAGGCGAAATCCCGCAAGACACGGTCGGCTACGGCATCTACAAAATCTTTGATGACCTTTTCCTTTCACAGGAAGAGCGAGACAGCAGGATTCTCGAAGGGATTCAGAGCGAGGATCTGTGCAAGACCCGCTCAAACGCCGGAGACAAGAAAACCTCTGGCGTCGACGCCGAAGAAAAGCTGAACGAGGTATACGCAAAAAAGTACCGGATCAGGCTTGACCATCAGATCCTAACTGATCACGGTGTTTTCTACCCCCATGCCCTTTACAACGACCTCATGTTCGAAGTAACCCTTGCTGGAGCTGAACATGTGGTCAAAGGCTCTGATGCGACCAAGCTAAAATACAAGCTGACGAACATCCATCTCGAGTACGAAATGATCCGCAGCAAGACTCTGGCAGAAGAGGCGTACAGCGTTTACTCCAGCGGAAAAGAGTTCGCCTATGACCACGTGATGTGTTCCAAAGTGGTGGAATTCGAAAAAAACTCCAACACGACGAAGAACATCAAAATCGACTCCCAAAAAATGTCGATGAAAGCCCTCTTGCTACTTTTCATAGAGCCGTACGCTAATGGCGCCAGAGATTCAGAAAAATACGTCTTCCCGGATCTGACGAAAGTCAGCGTCACGATCAACGGCTCGCCCAACATGATTTACAACGCCGGCGTCGAAAGCAAGGACATGTGGGAAGAGGCCCAACGCTTCTTCGTGAAGGAAAAAAATAAAACCGAGCACATGGATGCGACAAAGTTTTACACTGGAGATAATTTCGGGCTTCTGATTGATATGCGCACCATGGCGGACCAAGAAATGCACGAAAGCGGCAGGCGCATTGTGAACAGTACAGACGGCGTCCAGCTGGAAATCGAGAGGAAAGCATTCTCAGCCGACTTGAACTGCCACGTATTCGTCATCGCCGACTACCAGTTGAATGTTATGGACAGACAGCTAGAATCTGTACAGCATTGAATATAACATGGACCCGAGCAAGATACCCTTCAACGCTCTCATCGTGGGGCCGACCAATTCTGGCAAATCGAGGTTCGTGGTGGACCAGCTCTACGGCCCGTTCCGCGGAAAGTTCGACTACATCGTGCTCATCTGCCCGACGTTCACGCACAACAAGACCTACCACCGTCTTGGCGAAAACGATCCGAGAATGGATGTGATAGTCTGTGAGCAGCACGACGTGGAAAGGTGGTTGAAGCTCGTGAGATGGCTTTCCGAGGGCACCAACACGCTCATAATCCTCGACGACTGCGCGGCCTCCAAAGATGTGAAAGGGCGCACAGGCGAGCTGGTGAATCTCGCCTTTTCTGCGCGATATATGGGCATCAGCGTGTGGGCGCTCACCCAGACGTTGACCGGCATAACAGCTTCCTTCCGGGAGAACGTGGCGGCGATCGTCCTCTTTTACACCCCCTCGGCCAGGACCACGAAAGCCATCTTCGAGGATTACGCCGGTGAGCTCTCCCCGGATGAGTACAAAGGTCTGGTTTCAAAGCTGAAAGAGAGAAAGTTCTCTTATCTTGTGTTCGCGCTTCGCCACCCGTACGGGATAAAGTTATTTGAATAAAAAATGCGAGCTGTATATAGCCTTGCACAATGGCTGCAGAAGATGCCGCGTTAGCAGAAGTTTTGAACCTTCTTCAAACCGAGCCCGAGCCGTCGAGTGGCCCCGCAGGCGGCCTTGTTCCAACCGCTCCCGGACCCGACATTCCCGCTCTTCGCGAGCAGCTGGCCGTGCTGGTGTCCACAGGCAAAGCCAAAGAGGCCATCGGAGTGCAGCTGACACACGAGCAGGTGAAGCGCCTGAGCCACAAAGATGTCGAGAAATACCCCAAACGCTACGAGACATACGTGGGCTCGAAGACAACGGACAGCCTGATCGACAGCTTCATTTTTCTTGCAACCAAAGTGGTCGGAATGGCCGTCAAAATCAAAGACATCGAGGCTTACCAAAAAGAGCTCAGAAACGACTACATCTTGAACAAAGAGCTCTCTAATCTGGCCGGCAACGTTTCTTTGAAGTGCGGCCGGTTTCTTGCCGCGGCCAACGCGGTGTTCATCACCACGAAACATATTGATTTTAGTCCACAGCGGGGCTCTGGCCCACGCCCCGGGGATGTGGGGTGGAACCCCACACAGTTGCCGGAGAAGATCCACCCTTCTCGTGATGAAAACGGCAATCCGCTTGAGGGCGTTGATGAAGTACCCGACTCAGCAACAACAGAATAACTCGTCACCAATCATCAACAGTGCGGCCAGTTGGAGAGTGGCTGCTTTTGTTGTATAACATCATGGAGAACCATCCGTGGAAAAGTCCTGCAAGTATCGAGGCAGAAAACAAATGGAAAGAACTTCAAGAAGACTTTGAAGAAGTGAATAAATCAAAGCAAATTTACGAAAAAGAAAAAGAGTTTTTTGAAAAATTCTTCCAAATTATCCGCTCTGGCAGTGGGATAAAAGAAGAGCATAAAAAAGAACTAATTTTGAGAATAAAGTCTGATGTACAAGAAAAGTTGGAAACATTTCGGTCAAAGCAGCGTAAATACGAGAAAAAGGTGTTCCATCTTTTAGAGTCTTTAGATATTGAGTTGTTGAGATATTGGTCCTTGTTTTTGCAGACAGTGTAGGCGCCACCTCACCCTTCTCGCGATGAACACGGCTACCCGCTTGAGGGCGTTGATGGAGTACCTTGCTCAGCAACTGCAGAATAAATGGTCACCATTCATCAACAAATGCTGAGGTTTTGCTGACAATTCGTTAACAATTAAACTTTTTTAATTTGCTTATAATACGGTTCGCTTCAATGTCAACCGAACAATCCGAGAGCGCGCCTGCCATAGTGACTGTGCCTCAGGTAGAGGCCAAGGCAGCGCCTGCCGCCATCACTGCGCCTCAGGTAGAGACCAAGACAGCGCCTGCCGCCGATACCACACAGCAAGCGACGACTCCGACTGCAACCCCAAGCGTGTGGCCGCCGGAAAAATAGTTGCCGAAAGAAATCGTCTGGCCCGGGAAGAACAGAAGAAAGCGGCCGAGGCTTATTACGCAGAAAAGCAAGCGAAAGCCGCCACAGCGGCCCCAAAGCCAGCCTCGGATACAAAAGAAGAAAGCCCAAAGGGCGGCGGCCTTTTTGGCCTAAGCGCCAACCAATGGATTGGTATTGGCGGCATAGGCGTTTCCCTGGCCGGGCTCTATTACAAGCGTGAAGAGCTCATGGCAATGGCCAAGGCCGTGTTCGACAAATTCAAAACGCCGAAGCCCGCGCCGGAGCCCGCCCCTGAGCCCGTGAGTGTCGAGCCAAAACCTGCTCGCGATACACGGCCAAGAGGATTTAAAAAAATGATTTAAATGTTTGCGCGTGATTCATATCTCACGATGACGATCCCAAGCATTACGCAGTTTCTCATCTATACAGCAGCAATCGGAGGGATTACGCTTTTTTGGGCCACTCTCACCGAGAATGCTTATGGAGCGGTGTCAATGCTTGCCAACGAAATGTTTGCCGATAAGGTCTCTCAACACAGAGAAAGGCGGAGAAAAATGGAACAAGAGGTCAGGCGAAAAATTGAAATAGGAGACAAAATCAAAGAATTAGCGGAAGAAGAAGCTGAAAGACAGGTCCCCAATTAATTTTGTTTTAAACTTTCGCTCTTTCCTTATATCAAGCGCGCCATGTCCGAAAACAAGCTTGTCAAGATCGTCATTGACGCCGCAACTCTCACGGGATTAGCCGCGGGCATCGGCTGGGCCACGAAAAAGGTTGTGAAAGAGAATTTCACTTCTGATCCCAGCAGCAGCTTTATGAATTACATGAAGTTCACCGTCGTCGTGGCGGGCAGCATTGCGCTAAAAGGGTACCTTGAGGGCCAGAAAATCCTCCACGCCAGCGTTTGAAAGCAACGATTTGAAAAAATCTTCCGATAATATATTGCCATGGCGAGCATCGCGATCATGATTGGCGGGGCTGTGTTGAACGCCACGGCTTTTATCGGGGGCAATTATCTGGCGAGGGCGCTCGGCGGGGGCGACAAAGCCGCGCTTGAAGAAAAGAAGCGCCACGACAAAGCTCTCGAAGATTATCAAGCCGCTTACGCCAAATACACGCGAGACCGGACACAACTTCTCGACTGGATCGCGACCAACGCGCAAACAAAGGAGCAGGCCAAGCAGAACATGACCAACACGGACTACGCCTTCAAACTCTAAAACCAGGCGCATCCTGACGAACAGATGGTGCCCCCCAAGGAGCCAAAGTTCCCAGGTTTCTATCAGCCAAGCGAGCAGCAGAAAAACGGCGAACTCGCGTTCGTGGGCGCCGGGGTGCTCGCTCTGGGCTACGCTGCCTTCCGGTTCCTTTAAACTTTTTTACGCCTTACGTATATGGACGTCAAACTTGCAAAGATATACTACGGCACCGGGGGCTACTGGAGAGGAATCGCCGCGATCAAAAAATTGGCCGAGGCCGCCAAGGTACCTGAAGAAGCCGCAAAAAAGTGGCTCAACAGGCAAGCGCTCTGGCAGATATACCTCCCCGCGCCGAAGCGGATTCCTCGGCCGAAATTCGACGTTCCCACGCTCAACAAGGTCCATCAGGCGGACCTTCTTTTTCTGCCGCACGACAAGCTCCCTCGCGGCCGCAAAGTTTTCAAATATGCTCTCACCGTTGTCGACGTGGCCAGCCGCTACAAAGAGGCCGAATCCCTAACTTCGAAAAATTCTGATGAGGTCGCCCTGGCCTTTCAGAAGATTTACAAGCGCTCGCCTCTCGAATGGCCCGAAATGCTGCAAGTTGACCCCGGGCGCGAATTCATGGGCGCTGTCACACAAGAGATGGAAAAGCACAAGACATATATCCGGCGCGGGCGCGTTAACATTCACCGAGACCAGGCACTTGTCAAACGTTTCAACCGCACCCTGGCGGAGCGCTTGTTCGGGCACCAGTACGCTGCGGAGATGCTTCTCCCTGAGGGCAAGCGGTCCACCGCCTGGGTGAAAAGACTTCCTGAAGTTGTTTCGGCTCTGAACAAGAGGTCACAAGCATCGGCATGAAACTCGCCGTCGCCATCAAAGAAATATCTGTTTACGCAAGGCCGTCGACACCTTACACGAGGGCTGTTGGAAAACGCGAAAAAATCCTCCCCTCTCTTGTCCAAGCTCGTTATCTCTACCAGCCCGGCGAGCTTGAAGGAGGCGTGAAAAGGGCCTCGGATCCAATCTGGTCTTTGAAAGTTTTCGGCATTGAAAGGTCTTTTTCCAAACCGGATCAGCCCGTTCTATACTATCTGCGCGACGGGCCCAAGCGCGGCTTCGTGCCCGAAGAGCTGCTGGTTGTTCCTCCGAACACACAATTACCCCCAGAGCAACTTTGAAACTTCGGCCTCCAACCCTCTAAGTTTGTCATCTGTTAATGTTGACAACATATCCATGCAGGTGTATCCGTAAGCTTTTGTATGGATACCGTCGTCATCTATCCATCGCTTTGAATCAAATGGCGAAAGCGAAATTTTGTTAAGATGCATACCGTAGATCTCGTGACCCTCGCTTCGAAGAATATTCATTCCATGCCATTGCTGCTTCCCACCGAGAAGCGTTTCCTTATACTGTTCATGCGTTATTTGTTTCTTGACAACGTTCTTTTTCACACCCTTCGCTTTTTTGATATTTTTTTCGTCCGTCTTCAAGATGGAGTACATTTTCGGTCTTAGACCAACGTACTCTGCGATGGGGGTTCCTGCACATTCGTCTTTCATCTTGCCCAAGACCTTTTTGTTCTTGTTTGATTGGAGTGGATGCTCATTCGGGTAGTCGCTCGTGTCGTAAAGGTGCATGCTGTTTTTCATGTCTTCGTTGACGTCTTCTGTTTCGATTATAATCAGAAGGCTGTCGGTGTCCGTGTACAAGAGCTCGACTTTTGAGCCGTACTTCTTTTTTAGCTCGTTGTAAAAGAAGTCGTACATCAGGATCTTGCTGTTGTCAAGGATCGTCATCCCCGTGTAGACCGGCTTGTTTAGAAGCAGCTTGCTTTTTCGCATGTCAATCCCCGCCATGTCGTTTGAAAATAAAACATGCCTTGAGTACAAAGGGCTGGCGATCAATTTCCTTATTTTGACCGTCTCGTTGCTGCGCACTATTCTTATGTCAACGCGGTTGCGCAGGTTTTCCATGGTTTTGCCGAAAACCGAGTTGTTCATGAGCTTGTAAAAGTTCTTTTCAAAGGCCTCTTTGCTTTCTTCCTGAACTCTGTGTTCATCCGTATGTACGGCTCCACCCAGCGTTCTTGTTCGAACTCCAGCACCCTGTGTACGCGCTTCAGTTTCATGCCCTGCTTCAAATGAAACTGCAAGTTCCTGTAATGCACGACGTAGTTCTTTTTGTCATGAAGCGTTAGCAGCAGCTTCTTGCTGTCCGGGGGTTTCAGGTCCAGGTCTTTCATCAGCCCCTTTTGGTAGTCCGACATCCACTCCTTTTTTACGGCCTTTTTCTCCGGCGCCAGGGGATAGCTGTTGTGCTCCTCGTGAAGTTCTGCAGGGTATTCGAGATCAACCTCGAGAATGCACCCCTTCTTCGCGTTTTCTTTCATACCAAGGATCTCCTCCTCTGTGGGCAACTCGCTTTTCCACTTGAAACCTCTTATCGGGAGGGGCTTGCACATCGCCCATCCGTAAAGGTTGTTTGCGTCGAGATAGAGGAGGTATTTTTTTGGCTTGCTGGGGTCGTAGCCCGGTACCTGCGGGTTGTTTGCCTTGGCGTACCTGCTGCTCACCATGGAGATTCCGCCCCGCATTCCCCTTTCCACGAATAGGTGCATCTCGCAGTCTGTGAAGAGCTCAAGCTCGATCCCAGTCTTTTTCAGGAGCGCGTCCCAGGAAAGGCCTGGCGACGTGAAATAGTGCGCCGGATCCAGCCCGTACTGATCAAGGCACAGTTTTCGGAAGTTCTCAAACACATCCGCCAGCAGCGCGACGTCAGTTTTCACGTAAAGGTCGTGGTAATCGCCCAGCGTTTTGCATCCAAAAGCCTCCCAGACGGCCTGCGCGTGCGAGTACTCTTCGTCTGTTATGTTCTCGTCGTTCAGCTTGCTGTAAAACTTCTCTTTGTCCGGAAGCATTGTCTCGCTGAATCTTTCCCTTGAGTCCATGTACTCATAAGGATAGATCCCTTTTTTGTAAAGCAGGTCGCTGCCTTTCGAGATCGTTGATGTTATTTTCAATGACTCCTTCGGCGTTGTGCTTACAAGTGAATCGAGGCTTCCTTGCAAAAAGTTCAAGCTGTCTATGAAACGCAGGCCTCCGACCGAGAATGTGATATATTTCTCCATGTTGTTGGCGACGCATTTCACCTCTTTCTCCAGCTTCGACATCGCTTGCATCAAGTGGTGCGCGTCGTAGCCCCTCAGGTTGTGGAATACGACTGGTATTGGATCCGTCTTGGGGTTAATTCGCAATTTCTTGTTACATTCGGCGTGCGCGACTCCGCGGAACCTGCCCGTTATATGGCAATGGTCATTTACCGCGTCTCTGAAGTTTTTCTGAAGTAAAGGGTTTCCACAGTACTTGCAGTTTTCCTGTGTTTCGGCTTCCAGCTTGTCTTTTTCATCTTCCAGCCTTTTCAGCCTTTGAAGTCCCCACTTCTCATTCTCTTTCTGTGCCATGTAGAAACATTTTTTGTGGCCTTGCCCCCAATAAACCCATTTTTCTCTTACGCCTTCTTTATCCGGTTCTTCTTCAGCGTTGCAGACGGGCAAAGAATCCATGAATTCGTCTTTTATCAGAGCTTTTTTGCAAACGTGGCAATCGACCGCTTTCTTGAAGTCTTCCCAGTCCTTCCACGTCATTTCAATCGGTTTTGGTGTGGCCAAACTCTCTCTTATTTTCTCCTCCTCCTGCAAAATGGCACTTAAAAACTCCCCAACCGCGTTTTCAGCCCTGTAAGTGTTGGAACCAACCACTTCGCCATCGCTTCTCACAACAAGGTAAGAGTAACCGCTTGCCTCGTGCCTTTCGATCTTCTCTGTATAGCTTGTTTGCATTCTCCCACGCTCACAGCCCAGAATCTTTCTGATAATTGCCTCAAAGTCCGCGTAAATAATGAAGGGCATCTTCATCTGTTTTTTGAAGTTTTCGAAGGAAAGGATGTTTTCCCCCTCTTTCGGCATCACGATCCTTGTCGGCCTGCCGTTCACACCGTTGCAATATTTTTTGTGATCCACGAACAAGTCTGCTCTTGAGAAACCGGTCAAGCACAGCATGCAAAAGTGCTTTTTATCTTTGTGCTTGGTCTGATCGAAAAGCAAAGCGCTTTCTCTTTTTACGTAACAGTAGTGCTGGATTTCCCCTGACTCGATTAACATCAGGTTTATCCGCGGCACGTTCTCTCGTTTTTTGCTTATCTGGTGCACGATCACACAATCGTTTTCCCAGCCAAATACGTTAATTGCGAGTTTCGGGTTTTGTGCCTCGAGCTTTTCTATCTGTTTTACCGGTGTGGGGAAATCAATGCCAACGTAGTTGATACCGTCATTGACCGGATATTTGCTTGGTCTTTGCGGGTTCTTTCCATCTTTTGGAGGGAATAAAGCGGCTCTGAGTGCCCACTTCAAACATTCGTTGTCCCTGTTTTGGACGTTGATTATCGCTTTCTTTTTCGCCAGTTTGGCGGGAAGAGGCAAGTAGGTCCCTCCGCGAAGTGGCTGGTAGCGCGCAACATTCACGTACGCGACCTGTATCCCTTCAACCGCCCATCCCGATCCCTTCACGGACCAGTGTTCTATTTCTCCTTTTGCGTTTTCAATGAATTCGTCAAATTTTTGTTTTATCAGACCCTCATCATTCTTTTTGAAAACGTGCGGTTCGTCGTTTTTTAAATAATGCTCCATGTATTGAGTTTCGTCGTTTCTTTCTATTGAGAACTTTACTTGTAACCCGAAACTTACTTTTACGCTATTTAACCTCAGGGTTTCTTGTTCGACCAAATCGGTGATCTTTTCTTTGTTTTCTCTTGCAAACCTCAAAAGATCTTTATTGTTTGGGTTCCTTTCGGATATATCCATTCTCCACACACGGAGCCATTCTTGGAAATCGTTTTGGGATATTTGGAACCCGTCGTATAGTGCTCAAACCTCGTATCTCAACGGCTCGGGAAGGTTTATTCTTTCCTCCCTCGGTATTGGGCCGTAGAACATTTGAAGAACATCGGACGAGTATCTTGCGGCAGCCATGCCGGCGCAGTATACACTGAGCGTGCACTTCTCCAATAGGAAAAATTTTCTGGTACAGTTTTCTACAAACAAGTGAAGGGCACACCAGCCGACACCGCGGCCGCGGCCGCCGCCGCCTCCAACACACGTTCCGCTTCCGCCCCGCCGCCACCCGCCACCCCGCCACCACCCCCGCCGCCCGGCCGCCACCCCCCGCCGCCCCGCCGCCTCACACACCACCACACACATATATAGTGGGGGTTCTGGTCACAAACGAACACACCCAGTGCAAGCGTAGCAAAACACCGAATCTTTAGAATCAATACTTTGATTCCTTGCGTCTACGGCAAAAATTAGATTAAGTTCAACTCTTTTCGCAGATGCATCTGCTCTCTATTATTTCTCGCAAGTACAAGGTATTTTAAAATTTTACGCCCATTTCAGCGTCTATTAAAAGTAAGGCAATAGTGGAAATCTTGCTTAGGTTTTTAATATAAGTGAAGAGACTGGGAAACGGTTCAACAGGGACTTTAATCTAGACTGCGTGCAGTCTCTTTCTTTTCCTAGCGTGCGACAGGTTTCGTTTCCCGGCATTTTCAATCAAACCGCAAGATGCGCGGCCTCTTTTCTTTCCCTGTGATTTGTATAATCTTAGCATTGTCATTTCAGGAATTAAAATCGGCTTCTCGGAGCCTAATTTTAATTCTTCCTCAAAATATCCATTACCTCAATTAATACAAATATCTGAAAGCCGCAATTTTCATCGTTTACTTAGACTATAAGTCGGTGGCCGCAAGATATTAAAATATCGCATTTACATTTAAATATTGCAGCTGATAATGACATCAAAATTAATTTTACTGTGAAAAAGTTTTATTTTCAGCATCAGCGGGCTTGCTGTCATCCCATGTACAAGATGAGACTTTGGAAGCCATGTTAAAAGGAAATCGTTTCAGTTCTAACTTTACTAAAAATGTCCAACACCTCTTCAAATATTTCATATATTACAAATAATCTATATTTTGGATAATAAAATCGCAAAAATGAAGGCTAAATACCCTGTAAATAATGGTAACAGAACTGAGTGGAGTCCAATTCGGTGCGCAATCATACACATAATTAACAAAATTTGAGGACCGCGAAGCGGGAGTCCGATTTGTTTAATCACGAGAATGATTACAGACAGAATTGGACAACATGAGGTCCTGTTACCAATTAATCATAAAAATTACAATAAATAGCAAACTATGATAACTAAAATTTCCGGAAAAA
Organism: Orbicella franksi; assembly: GCF_964199315.1. Taxonomy (NCBI): domain Eukaryota; kingdom Metazoa; phylum Cnidaria; class Anthozoa; order Scleractinia; family Merulinidae; genus Orbicella; species Orbicella franksi. Next base: position 29,885,740 of record NC_138154.1, read on the forward strand.
GAATTAGACAACAGCTTGAAAACTTACGTGGCCTCCCTTGCAAACGCTCTTATTAGGGCTTGTCGCGCGTTCCTTCCTCATGAGACGAGCCCTAAGAGCGTGTGTGTGGGAGGTACTCAGAAAACCGACCAGCAAGTAGCGACATGCACTGCACCATTTGCTTTTTTCTAAACCCTTCCTAAGATTTAGACCTTAAGTTTAGGCGTGGGGATGAAGGAAGGTTGAAGAAGAATAATGACGTGCCGTTTGTGCACTCACCTACGATTAACAAAGTACTGAGGCACTGCCTGCTTATATTTGTTGTATGCAACGTTTCTATAATTAGTTTATCAGTTCTAGCATAGTTTCATTTCAGTTTGGTTTTCTTCACGTAGGGTGCGAACTAGAAGGATCTCCAGGAACCATTAGCTTCAGTGATGGATTTTAATTCATGGAACATCGTGTGGAGTTTGTGTTTTGGATTATTAGCGACAGTGATCGTTGTTGGAAATCTCCTTACCATCTGGATATTTCTCAAGCGGAGACTTCGCAAACGCGCTTATTTTCTTTTGATTAGTTTGGCTGTTGCTGATTTACTGGTTGGGCTGCTGACTGTTCCTTTGTACATAGCGATGAATTCAATATTGTGCTTGGGTCTGTCGAATTGTCTGCTGTGATTCAGCTTGTGCCAATTGACTGACATTTTTGCTGGTATTGCCTCCATCTCCGCACTTGCCGCTATTTCCTTGGAGAGAATGTACGCCATAGGTTGGCCTTTTCGTCATAGAACTCTAACCTTTCGTGTGTACATATTTGCTATTGCCATGCCATGGATTTTCACAACAATATTCACTTCTGTAAGGTTACTGCTTTACTTCTCTATCATAGCATTTGAAAACTACGTGTACTCTCATCTTGTTTCTTAGTACGCCTCTATTAGTGATTTGTATAGCATATTTTGTTGTATGGGAGAAACAAAAAACAATGATGGGTAACCGGAATCACGTGGTAAGAGAGACAAGATTAGCAAAAACGCTCTTTATTATAACTGCAGCTTCTCTTTTGACCTGGCTGCCATTTCAGATTCTGAATGTGTTGCTATACTTTGGTGTAATTAGCTATTTCTCTTACATAAACATAACTACTCATATCATAAAGTTTTTTTAATTCAGCAACTCGCTTATAAACGTAATAATTTAATATATAGATTTAGCCGAGCCTAAAAGCGGAACTCCTCAGTATTTTTTCGGAATGCTGTTACTAATGAAAATAATCGAACATGTATGTGAGGTAAATTGCGAACTATTTAATAGTTTCAGCTGGAAATAGGATCACATCAGCAGATCGAGGTGTAAGATGGTATGATTGTGAAATATAGAGCCATGATTTCAAGGATTTCTGGGAAGCCACTAAAAATCTTGATCACATAACAGAACTGTCTTCTGTGCTTTTTGGTGGCATTTCCTGTTCTTTCCTACCTTATTCAGAAAGACAAGACATTGTTATTAATCATTATATTCTTTCTTAGTTAACATGGGGACTCCCACACAAAAGAAGTTTAAACATTTTTTTGCTGTGGGGACTGATTGAAATGCAGCGGTTACAATACTCAGTCCCTAAATCTCTACCAAATGAAATCTCGCAAAAATACCAAAATAGTATACATATGTGAAAAGTTGGAAAGTTTTGTTTTCTAACTTGTCCCCAAAGATACATTTAGCCATCTTCACTTTTGTCTGGAGTCTCCTCCTGCTGAAAGGGTTTGCAATAAGCAAAATCACTCTCACATGAATGGTAATTGTGATATTTTTTTTTTTTGGTCATCATGAATACTTGCATAGGCTTCTAATAATAATTTTATTATTCAATTTCCATGTGATTTGTTCTTCTTCTTGACTGAGATTGTGGACTACAGGAGCTGTTATTGGGTTCCATTAATTAATTTTGCTATGATTAAATTATACCAAGAATTATAAGCAAGCTAAGAGTAAGTTATATTATGTACATGTATTTTGTCTGCACTACACAACCAAATGCACTCAAAGGTTATCATCATGGGTACATTTGTCAGAAGAGCCCAGCATATCCAAGATATGTTTTGATTGACACATCAATTAAGATAATTTACAGCAAAATGGATAAACAATACATCAATATCCTACATGCACCAAACTGGACATAGGGGTTACGAGGCAATCATTTAAACAACAGATTGAAATAATTTATAAACAAGAGAACACTATTTGTACAACAGTAGAGAACAAATTAGCCTTATTGGACGTTGCGAATGGCAAGGCTGTCTGTCTCCATTTCGTGTTGGCAAAATATTAATTTATGCCATGTCCAATGCAGATTATCACAAAATTGATTTACAAACACGATAAATATCACTTTAAAGCCAAAAAAGCACTTATTTAAATAAACCATGAGTAAATTATCTCTAAGAAAAACTGATTAATTTAACAGGCACCTTAAATAATTAGTTAATATATGTGTTTCTTAATAATGTAATACAGTGTATCTGTCACAATGTTGCAGCCATGATATTACAACACACAGGATGGGTTGCAGAACTCAACTTCTAAGCCAGTTTATTCAATGACCTTGGTGCAGAAATTATAATCCCATCAAGTTGTCTGTAAATACAGAGAAACCAAACAAATCATTGCAATCTTAAGTAATAAATTATTGAACTCTTTTGCATGTATGTACGGTGTATGTTCCATTAACATTGGGGATCTCTCAGAAGCTGCATCCATCATAAATTAATTTGTTCCTGCATGCATTTGTTTATAGAACTTTTCACACTTTAATATCTCTGTCATACTTATAGTGATCTCTGTGTTCTACAACAATTAGTACACAAGAAAAATACACTCAGTAAGATATTGTTTACAATAAAAATCAATGCCTATAAGCAATCATAAGGACTTTAAATTTATATTTCTTCAGAAATATCTCACCAGGCCATGGTTGCTTTGAAAATCTTTGATGTCTTAATACAGGCTGCCCATGTGTAAACTGTTCATATATTGAATGACAGGAACAGACATGCAATCATACTGTAGCTGCTACTTGAACACCACTGTTATTCAGATAAAAACATATCGATTATAATTTATCATAATCTTTACACACAAACAGATGACATTCCTTTCTTTGATATACAGTGTACTTCATTGTTAGTTGTTTACTCAGTGTTAGTGAATCAAATGCTAGGGGCTGGTACCCCCGGGGGGGGGGGGGCACTGCCATATATGGGCTATATAGGTATGTGCCGCTGTGAAGGGTATGGTTTTCAAGCAGTTTACTCTAGGATAGGGTATATAAATCAGAGTGTTTGGGTCTAGAGTAGGATATCATTTTCACAAAATTGACTAGTTGGTTGAAAATTTTAGTTAGACTAAGGAAATCAGGAATTGCCACTCAAAAATATAAAAAAATCAAATCAGCAAGTTTAAATTTAGGCAAATCAGCCTCAACAGTGTCGATAGATGGGGGGATTTGGGGAGTTTACTCTAGTGTAGGGTAGCAAAATTCAGCTAAACTAGCTCTAGTATAGGCTAAGGGTTCCAGGGTCCAAGCGGCACATCCCCACCCAGAAATTCCCAAAGTACCTCCCTCAGGCTGGTACCCCAACTTTCACAGTGGCAGGTTCTGCCCTGAGATGCAAAGAAAACTTACTAACTGAAATGAACTTGGCGACTTGCTTTTGAGATCAAATGCAGTTTGCTTTAAACAAGAAACTGGAACATTGCAAGTTACAACAATGTGCCCAGTCCCAATCAAAGGGCCATCCAGGCTGTTTGGTTGTACATATAACTGTACAACTGCATATGAGTTCAGCTTCCAAAAGAAAATCAGAGTTTGTCAGGATAAATACTGATGTTCTTGTTTACTACATGTAAATCTGAATGTGCAGTACCAGAAGATATTCACACCCAACACCCATTCATGGCCAGTCTTCAAAAATTCCAAATTAAAGTATCAGGAAGATAGAGCTCTAATAGAGAAAAAACCTCCATGTGGGGTATGAATCTTTTCTTGAAGAAAACAATGTCTGAGAAATCATTAATTACAAAATAATGTTTAAGAAATATCTTACCTGGTAATTCCAACTTTCAGAAAATTTTGTAATCTAGACTGTCTGGCCACTTCATATATTTGACAAGTTGACACTGGGCATGTTTGTCAATTTGTGGGCTTCAACATCACATTACAATAGTAGCATTGGTCAACTAAAAACAGCATAATTTGGTTAATTAATATACACTGTACATCATTACGTTGAAATATTGGTGAAGATCATTGCACACCCACAGATACAGAACCATCACAGATATGATATGATATTCTTAACCTCTCTGAAATCTCAGATTATTCAAGATTAACATGCACATGCATCATTAAGGACAACCCTAAAAAACTGATTCCGGAAACCGGAATCCGGAACTGGAAACTAGAATCCTGAATCCAGATATTATGAATGATGATAGAAATAATTCACTTCAGCAATGTCTAATAAATAAATATGGGGAAAAACTATTTTGCTGTTATTTACTTTCTTGGCTTTACTTCAGCTACAAACTGTAATTGCTAAAACATTTTTGACTAGTTCTGAACAACCCTTAGCTATACATCTGGCCCAATTGTTCAAAAGCTGGATAAAGCTATCCATTGGATAATCACTTTCCAGTCAGGGTTAGTGATTTTTCAGGTGGATAGAGTTACTCATAGCCTGCGAGCAGGCTCTACTATCTGTCTCTAGTGCCTGAGCAGGCTAAATAAGTGTCTAGTGTTTTTCTGCATTGGCATGTCAGCGAGTGCCTTCATGCAGCTTTACCGCTCATGCCCCCGGCCCAAACACAAGAGCCTGCTCAAAGGCTTAGTTACCCATCTTTTGTTCAATCTGGCTCTGGTGAGAGTGCAGTTCTTGTCTAGATCAAATTGCTATGAGAAGACTGGTGAGTAGCACAATAACAACAAGCTATTTTGGTGAGTTTCTGGCAGTCTTTAAGCATCTTTTAACAACATGTGGTCCGATCTGTTAGCAAGTGAGAAGCAGAGGGAAGTAAGTGTGCAACATTTCTATAAATTGTTTTAATATGATGGCCGCCAAGAATATGAAATGCTGATTTGTCACAGTATCAGTGTGGAAATAGTGTTGATCCGGAACTAGTTTGGTATCTGTTGGACAAATCAAATATTATATTAAGATGAGCCAGGTTAGCCTTTGAACTTCGAAAGTGGGGGGTGTGACCGTCAATGTACAGGGGACTGCCACTGACAGACATCCTGTTCTCTATGACATTTTCTATCTTGTTCAGTATCTACTAGACATAAAGGGTAAATTTATACCTCCGGTAAATTGCAGATCACTTATTAAACAAAATGGCAAGAAGATCTTTTAAATCTTATAACCGCGCTTTTAAAATTTAACTGTTTTGTTAATACTACAGTCACAACGCAGTGCACATTCCAGAGTAGTCCTTGATGATTCATTGATTACTGTAAACACATGACTTGATCAACACAAACTGTGTCGTATCTTATTGCACCATCAGTCTTAGCCTTTGCGAAATCTATGATGATGTAATGGTCTTAATCTGGAAGTTTGCTCGGGACATGCCCATGAATGATACAAAAGGAAACGAGTGTCACGCTATTAATAATGCTTTTAATAAACAGCTTTCTTCCTGAAACGTCAAAATTTAATTTGCTTGCGCTTTGAAGTGGTCACACAAGTCACACAATCAGGGGGGTTTACATTATCCACAGCTAATTTTGGAACGGTTGTGTTTTTTCTCCTAGCACTGACTTAAACATTGCAAGTTCTGGAAAGCTCTTGTTTACCTTGGCAAATACTTAATTTTTCTTCAAATCTCTTAACTCACTGCGATGAAACAGCCAAAGAATTCGCTTCATTTGCCGAAACCCACAAGAAATACTCACAAAATTGCACATAAATTAATGACCATCGCTTCTGGCAAAATAAACTTGCAAAGTAAACATGATCTTACAGTGCATTTGCCATGTAGCGAAAATGAAAGCTGCAATGTCAGCGCATTCCATGGCTGACGTAATACCCTTTTTTAGCGTTTTTAGCGTATTTATTATTTCCCTTTGAATCCGACGCTTCGATAAAACCAGAAGAAAATATATATTATACACAAATAAAGAAAACAATATCCGTAACATTGTCCTTGTATTAACGTTTCAACAGCTTATGGCGAATAAACATCACAGGTTGCGTGATTCAAAATTTGGCTGAGAGGAAGTTTGGGTCTGGTCACCGACCACAAAAAAAAAAAAAAAAAACACTGGTAGAACACGAACCGCGCTCGGCCCATGGCCGTGCAGTTTATTGCCAGCAAGCTTATTTTAGACGCTCTCAGGGTGCTTGGAATTAAATTATGACGCACTTTACTAAGATTCTCATAATTATAGCCCTCACTAGAAATAACGGTTGCACGAATTTCGACAGATGGGGAATTTTTGTGTCAGTTTGAGGTCCTTTTTACTTGGCCACTTATTTTTTACAGGCAAAAACCTAAGCAAAACAATTTTCGAGTATTTGAAGAACTTGTTTTCTTTGATTTGTGGATTCTGGTTTCCAGTTACTGGATTCCAGTTTTTCATTCTGGATTCCGGCTTCCAGTTTCTGGGTTTTAGGGTTGCCCCACTTTTAACAGAGTATTTGCTTTACATTCAGTTTACGCATGGCTGTTATCCAGCATAGGCAGACTTATAAGTTTGCCTTCAAAAATAAACTGCAACAACTATTGCATCTTTCATCACCTATTCTTGTGATGAAATGACAAAAATCCAAGTACAAGAAGTCAAAAGCATAAAACAAACTTACCTGGTAATGCTTACAGTTCCTCTTACTGTCTGCATATGCCTTCCATAAACTGGTACTGCCTGGACATTGTACTCACTATTTTTGTGATCACACCTTAAAACATCACTGTTATATAATTTGTCCTGAAAAAGCAATGCATGAAATGTTATGCCTTTGGCACTCACCAAATACCTTTACATGATGTGCAAAGTACACCACATCAACATTCACAATTCTCTTTACTTTCACTGTAACTTTTTTTATGTCATTTTCCCTAACTTGAAGACAGGACTTCCACATTAGGTGATAATTTGCCTCTGAAATCTCTATGAATTCACAGGGAATGATAACAATTAAATCGTGACTAATTTTAGCAAAGGAGGCGTTCAAACGTCAGATTTTAATGTTAAGTTTATAACTTTACATTACTCTTCGTATATATATATAACCTCTCAATAATTGCACCTGTAGACAGAAGGTGTGCTGGGGGAAGAGATGTTCTAAACTCTCTGAACGTTTCCCCCTTACCTGTAATAGGATGACTATTATGAACTATGATTCGCAACCAACACCAACATCAGGTTATGTATACACATGTATATTTTGTTGCCTCCTGTAATCATAAAAAATAAAAATTTAAACCCTCCATAAAGTTCATACCCAATAACACTGCCACATGTAGCGCTGTTACTGGGAATTAATTTAAGTGAAACTGTTGAAACAGCTCTGTCAACATTGTTTCTAGCAGTTAAGACAGGATAACAGAATATACACATAGTACACAGCAAAGGCCAGAGATACACACATGTTGGTTATTAGTTAGGATTTTGTGAGCTTCTGTGCTAGGTATGGTGGAAAATAATGGGCTATCAAAAATGAAGGTTCCTAAGACATTTTGACAGCAATGACAGGAATGAATATATATATAATTGCCCTGTCCAGTTCTCTGTCATAAAAATATCATTTACATACATTTATTACATGTGGTTTGTGTTTAAAGCTGATATAATGCACACTCTGATTGGCTAATTCTAGTGTATTATTTACATTTACATGGTATACGTCGGTAAAATCATAAAACATCACATGTGACTAAAATAAAAAATAAAAACTAAAAAGAAATGCCTACATGTAATTCATAATAATTTAAAAATACTTAACACTAAAACAGATCTAATTCTTTACTTTATTCAAAATTATGCCCATGGGTCAATTACGAGCATGCTAAAAGGTCCTAACACAAAGTAAAAGGAAATTAAGAAAACTATTGCTTTTTTCCCGAAAATTGTAGTGACTGAAAACAATGATTGAACACTCTGAGAGTGCATTCTATCACCCTGACAAGATAAAATTTAAGGAGAATAGAGAATTCACAAAATTATATTACAAAGGAATTGGTACTGGACAGGACAAAGGAAACAGCCAGGAAGAAACTGAAACTTTCTTTGACGAGCAAAAAAAGTATGCATGCACAACAAAGAAAACAGTGAGTGACATTCGGTTAATGAGTTACAATGTAGTTAATAACAAAATTAGTGTGAAGAAAAGAGCAGAGAGAGAGAGTGTGTGTGTGGAGAGAGGAGAGCGCTCTCACCAACTAAATTGTGTATGTATGTATGTATGTAAAACTTATTTCTATTACCGAGAAATGGTCAGGGCAAGAACTTCTACTCACTAAATTTTTTCTAAGTATGTAAATGTCATTTACACTGTTCAATTTACCGAGTAAAGCTCTTCGCATTTTTTTTTTCCATTAGTACTATCTCACTCTTGAGGGACATTTCCATATTAAGTGTAAATACTGCATATTTGGGGAATAACCCATGTACCCCCAACCAAAAGTAGTGGCACTAATAAAATGAAATAGTAAATCAAAATGAAAGTAGAGCTTTATTTGCACACAGGATTTACATGCACAATCGTCTACTCGACATTTGGACTATATAAGCATTTCACCAAACCGAACTAATTGGACAGACAACAAAATAAAACGAGGAAATCTACATTATAAACACAATAATTATGCATATCACTTCATCTGAGTATCAAAAGCAAATCCTTCTCATTGAAAGGTAACCGAATGAAAGAGAGGATAAAGAAAATCGTTTAACCTTGCAGTGTTAAAAGTTTAATAATTATTCACGCTTAAATTTGAATATTACAGTGTGCATTTTTGCCGAAGGCTTAATTTAGCTTTGCAGTCATTTTATCGGCGGTAGCTTTGCCAGTCTTCAGCCAAATTAACCTGGGAATTCACCCAAGCATTTCGCCAAACCGAATAAACTGAACTAACAAAACGAGGAAATCTGCATACTTTGTAATCACAATATGCAAATCTTCCCATAGGAACGTTGAAAGTAAATTTAGCAAATCCTGTTTGTACACCTTTCTTGGTTTTCAACAACAGAAGAAGAAATTCTAGCTGTCTACGAGGCGGCTGTGCCAACTAACACAGAGAAAACTTCAAAACTCGCCCGGCCGTGTTTACAAATACGGTTTTGGTTAAGCTTATTTTTAGACGTGAGCTTAGGTTGACGACGAAAATCGACAGAAAGCTTAATTTGTTTACAACTTACAACAACCTCCACAAAGCGATTCACTTGCTATTGTTTAGAGATGAGAGAAATTAAAACGATGCAATTTATAAATTGTCTCACAACATGGCTTCAAATAAGGAAGACTTTCAAAGGATTCCAATTGAAAATAAGCTTATATCGCTGAGGCAACTTGTTAATTTTCATAGCAAACGCAACAGCAAAAGTCACTTACCGCAAGTTAGCAACATCAGCTCGGCCAGTGTAAATCTTCCAGGCAGAAACTTGCAGCAAAAGTTGTGAAGACTGAACTGAACTAATCTTTTTGACAGATCAACGAATCAACCACTTTTTCCCGCTGTGTTTACTGTTTTGTAACACTCGGACATGTTTGATTTCTCTTGTTCATCACCTGACCAAATCATGTGACTTTTCTTGCACGGCTGCACAGCGTCACAACGCGCGAATTTTAAAAAACTTGGCACTGCAGTCTTCTGAGTACTTTCACATCCTATCTATGGCCCTCGTTAGCTTTGGTTAACGGCATTGTTCGGTATTATTTCACTTCCTTTCTCTAGCCCTTGACTCGCTATAATTCACGCCATTGTTCAGTACTGTTTCGCCTCCTTCCCCAGCGCTGGCCCGCTCTTTTTCGCGATCTTCTTCGCTACTTCTTTGCCTGTTAATTCTTGCTTTCTTTTTAATTCCTTCAGTGCAACCCTATCTTAAAAACATTAGATCAACCTCCGCTATCATTTGTCGACATAACAAATAGAAATGCGTTTTCTTTTCTTTAAAAATCCCGTCAAGAAAAATGGCATTCTTCTGCTAGAGACCGAGGGTGCATGTCTCTGTCGACCTATTAGCTGGAGTATGGCCGCCATGTTGGGCAACTCCGCCGCTGTCGTCGTCGTCGTCGTGCGTACGCGCCCACGAGCAATACCGCTACCATGAAAACCATGAGAAAATTCATTCATGGATTTCCTTTTGTTTCCCATATGATTATGGGGCTCCGCTTGGCGGCCCTTCGGGCCGCCGGAGCTCCGCTATCAATTCAGAATATCAGAATTTAAGAACTCCCTTCTTCAGATGCTTCATTGTAGTGTGAGTTCTCGTGTTGTTAGAAGTAATGAAGCTGCGCCGATTCGTCAGCTGACACTGGGTCAGTTGAATTATAACCGAGAACTACAGGTTTCTAATTACTAGAAAATTTTACAAGGTGATAACAATTTGTTGTTCTTTTGGAGTTCCCATCATTAATATTCAAGGCAATTGAAGGGCTATTTTAACTTGATTTCCCACACTCAATAACTTGACGGCAACAGCGTGTTTTCTCAGTTTAGCCACTGGGTGCTAGGCAGATTCTACCGTGCTCACAAGTCTTTAGATTATAACTTAGAAAACATTGGTTACGCTAAGATAATTTGTTTTGAAGGTCCTTATGTTTTACACCGATTATTTGTCCTTTTATTACGGGTTTAAAGTTCCCATATATTAGTTTCTTGTATCGATTTTGATATTATAATACGAGAGATTTAAATATTACAAGCTGTGAAGCGTATTTTCCTGGTTTAGGAGGTAAGGTAAAGTCTGCATGCGAGCCAAGTGGCCCATCAGGCCGGAGCTTATCCCGGTTTCTGTAGCATGAAGCGACTAAGAGTATTTCTACTCCCCTGGATGGGATGCTAGTCCATCGCAGGGTTACCCCCAGCATTAAGTTCGCCGGTACCCATTTATACACCTGGGTGGAGAGAGGCATTGCGAGAGTAAAGTGTCTTGCCCAAGAACACAACACAATGTCCCCAGCCAGGGCTCGAACCCGGACCGCTCGATCCGGAGGCGAGCGCACTAACCATGAGGCCACCAGTGGTTTAGGAACCAGCCATTATTTATCGCCTGTCGGAGGATTTTCGGCCAAAGATAGTAACATTTAGCTGATCCCTCTTTAAATGTTATTCTACTGAAGTGATCCCCCCTCATAACTATTGATAAATTTCGTGATCCCACCCACCCCATATCTTCGTAGCCATATTCACCTTTCGACGTGTATATTTAGTGATATGAAAGTGATATTTCCAACTATGCCTTAATTACAGTACAATGAAGTCGCCATGGTGTATTCTCTCTTGCTATTCTGGATTCCCCCCCCCCCCCCCCCACCCTACTCCTTTTGGGCTCACAGCTATGACTGATCCCCGTTCCTCCGTCCGTCCGTACATTCTCTTCTTCCTTCCATTTTTACCCTCCTTCTTTTCGTCCCTTCCTCTTTCTCCACCTGTTTATACTTACACTAAAATGGTCTGCACGTACTGCAGTCACTCATTCATTGACTCAATCGCTCGCACAAAGTCATTCGGATTTTTGTTCTGTTTAATTCTAAAAATACAAAATAATGCACACTATTGATTCGTTTCAAACGTTATGTACAAATATATTTACATTTGAATAAAACTATACCCACGACTATTTTAAAATTTCATTCTGTAACTCTGGGGTTCTTGACATCTAACTTCACATTCTCAATCTACATAATTTTTATAAGAAACGGACCAGTTCTCACACAAACTGAAAGATTTTTGTCCGCAAATTATGATATATGAAATATATATTAATCTTGTCCAAGTCGCGTTCACTTGTTCCATTTTCTTGCAATACAAAATGCGGAAAATAAGCGCTGGCCTTACTGTGGTCAAAAGCTTATCTTAGGTTCACTTTGTTCCTCTAATCCAATAACTGTAACTCGTGTACCAGATAACAAGTTTCCATCATTTCTGATCCAGTTAGCTTCTCAAATTAAGGCCTCAAGAATACAGAATAATTACAATTAATAAGAAGGTTTTGATTTATTTAGTCAAGGTTCTCCCATAGAGATCGACTAAGCTCGGTTAATAAAATGTTCATTATATGGCGAACAAGAAAAAATTAATTCGTTTAATGCAACTGCTTTGTACTAGCTGACGTTTTGCTTGCGAACCAAAAACTCTCCCCAGCTGAAAATCGTAACGGAAAAATGTTCAACCAATTATTATTTAACAATTTGACATTTTGACGCATTGTTTACATTCAATTCTTCTTTTTAAGCAACATAAAATTTATCCTTGCAGTGTGACTGTTCTCCATTAGCTCTGAGACCTGTCACTAGGAACTAAGTCTTCTATTGACGAGGCAGGTTGAGTGACTTTCTAAACTTCTTTACTGATTCTTTACTCTCTCCTCAGAAAAGAACATTGTTTTGCTTTTTATTCAAACCTTCCTTTTTGCCCAGTGTTAGGATGGTTGCCGTTTAACAGCATCGTTTATAAATTCAAAGCCTGTTAAGCACTACTTCTTACCTAAGGAGATAAAACACTCCAGTACTAAGCAGACAATGGCAATACATGAGTAAAAACACGTAATAACAAGTCATTTCTTTTAAGCTGTTGAAAAGTTGGGTTTTGTTGAACCGAATTTAAAAACGGGATCAACCTAGTGTTAAATAAAATAAATTATGCACTATTTTTTTTTAACATTTAAACAAAGAACAATAAAAGTCCTTGAGCGTTCATCAAGCCTACAAAAAGAGCTTCAGAAGAAAGAGGAAATTTCTAAAATATTTAACTACAAACATCAGCTATAATGAAACGTTTAGACGGACCTTTAGGTCAGAATGCTGCTGTGAAACCGACGATGAAATGTATTGCTTTTAGGCTTTGATCAACCGGTCGATGTAAGAGTTTTGTAGATTTCGTTTTTCGTTGTACTTGTTGTACTTATATCGCACTCTAAACAGGAATTATTAATTAGTATAAAATGATGGAAAAGCTGTATGGTGTAGGTCGGCTATTCTGAGGTAAGCAGATCGAGTATTAACAATTTACTTGCCTTCAAGTTGTGCATTTTAAAGCAGAGTTGCAGTTTTATTGTATTTCTATCTATATTTTTTTCTTGTTTGTTTTAATAATTTTTGATCAAACCAACATTATATCTTTGCAGTGTGACTGTTTTCACTGCCGGCGCTATCTCGCAGGTACTGAAGTTTCCTGTTGACTAGGTAGGTGGAAAACTTTTTAACATTTTTCGGATAATTTTCACTAACTGCAGATATATCCTGTCGGCACTGAAAAGTACTATAATGATAGTTCTTCGAAACCATTGTGTTTAGAAGTAAAGTCAATTTAAAATTTCAAAAAAATCAGTTTACACGGCAATTTCCAGCAAATAGACAAATTCGGCTAACACACAAGTGACATTGAACTGGGTGTTTACATTCCGTGAAAACGAGGCTCCCTTAACATTTTCTTTATTAATAATAATAATAATAATAATAGTAATGATAATAATAATCGAATATTTCCCCAGGATAACCCTTCAGTACAACGTACTGTTATCAACGGGGTCCTACAGCCGCTTGTATTTGTTGTGTTAATGTGCGCTGCTGTAGTTGTTTCTTCAATAAAGAATAGAAATGGTCAAATTTTCCAAAATTTGGGTCAACGAACATGGTCTTCGTGGTTCGAGCAAGGTGGAAAAAAGGATGCTGTAGAGAAAAGCTATAAGTTCTTTCGGGAAGGGTATGTTGACGATGTTTACGCGTGTCAGTAGTTGGAGGATTTCCATGTCAAGGTACGTTGCTAAAGATCTCTAAGAAAAATTGAAGAGCCTCATTTTAGCCGTAATCTTCAGGGAGAGCGATGGCAGGGCAGACGTTTTTAATTGATTAAGCACGCTCTTCGTGTAAGGGAGGAAGGACACTGCAATCATGTATTTGCATTATTGTTCCAGTTGAATGATTATTCATGTCGTAATATCAAAGATATCCCGAGTGATGCAATCTTTACATGACTACCCCAGTCTTGGTATATTTCGAGAGTAGTTTCTCTGTGTTTATAACACTTGATTTTCTCGTTGTAGTATCCCAGTAAATCTGCATTTTTCTATCTAGATTAGGCAACAGAAATTGTAATGATATTCAGGAATTCACCGCGACTATTAAATACTGTGAAAAGGGTAATAAATTTTCCCTCTTTCTTTGGGTTGTACATTCGGAAAGAAGGTAGGATACAGAAAAATTATGTAACCAGGGAATTCTAAGATGTTCATCTAATTAACTACAGATTTCATCCTCAAGATGTTTGTGTCTTTCGAGAAATAATTTCTTCGCCAGCCCTAGTCAAAACCAACGTGACACATTCTCTTTCAGATGCTGCCGAATCCGTTGCTTCATTTTCTCTTCTGCTTTGATTCATCTTTTCTGAAGCGTACCTCTTCACCGCTTGGACCTTCTCCTGTTTATCTTTATCCCACGAAAAAAAAGGAACTGCATCGGCCTTCAATCGATTTTTACTAGACTAAGGAAATATCGTGGATCTCTTTTCATTTTCACGATCCAAATAGAGAGGAGACTTTTAAAATTTAACGGAAACCCGTAAAACTGCATATCTTTTCGGTTAGCCGAGCTGTTCTGACAGTCTCCGGTGCAACAAAACCGGGGAATCGTGGCTTAATTTTTCTCTAAATTTCAATATGTACGCACTTGTTTTGGTTGTTGTTTTACCCAATTCAAGTCACGTGACACCCGCGCGTGAGTTAGCCGAATTTGACTATTCCGTTCGTTCTGTTGTCGCTTCTGCATTTTCAGCGTTTTAGTGGTTGAAGCACTAAATATTCAGCTGACAGTTCTTTTTGGGTCCAAACACAAACCCTCTTGAAGTCTTCGTCTTTTAACGCAGAGCAATAATAGGCCATTTATACGAGAAAAATAAGCCGCGGATTACACAATCCGCGGCTTACATAAGACGCGAACTGAACCATTTATACGAGCGAGGCTTACATAAGACGCGAAGTGCTCGTATAAATGGTTCACGGCTTATTCGTGGCTATTCCCTCGCTTTAGTGTTGGTTGTCATAGCAATCGCGGAATTTCGCGAGCTCTCGCACGAGCGCGGGAAAACCTTGCGCTTGCGAAGTGTAAGTTCGCGTCTTATATAAGCCGCAAACAAGCCGCGATACTATTTATAGGAGTGGTTCCGCGTCCTATATAAGCCGCGGCTTATTTAGGCCTAGCTCAAAACCGTCGTCTTACACAAGCCGCGGCTTGTGTAAGACGTAAACTGGTTAAAATGTACCATTTATATGGTAAGTTTGCGTCTTATTTAAACCGCGGCTTGTGTAATCCGCCGCTTATTTTCGTCGTGTAAATGGCCCTATTATTTAATTTTTCGCGGACTTTAACTTGACGTTGTTCTAATATGTCAGAGGAAGGAAGATGCATAAGTGATGAGTCTTTTTCAGCTTCCCGTTGATAATTAAGAAATAAAAAATTATGCATTTTTATCAAATGGTAGATAACCACTGCAAGTCAAAGGACTTCAGAATTAAACTCCTCAGTCTGCCAAAAAAAAATGACAAACCCAAGAATAGGCTGTCTTCAGCTTGCGGGAACATTTGGCTCGAAGTTAATTAACTACTGCTGAAAAATCTAAACTGTCGCGCCTTTTGCGGCTATCTCTTCTAATAATAAAAGTTATAAAACCTCAAATATTTGAATTCTACAACAGTGTATACCGTAAACAGGGAATATAATTGAGAAGTGTTCAGTTCACACCAGGTTGTAATTTCTATGGCTTTTTTGCCATTTTGATGCTGACTCTTTAGCGAAAGTTAGACCTACTGAATAACAGTGAAAACAGCTACTAGCCACCACGATATTAGAGTAGTGGAAGTGGCAACCCTCGCGCCAATAATTTAGAGAATAAAATGCTGAACAGCGAATTGGCACTTGTAGTTAAGCGAAATTTAAAGGCTTATTTGTATCCAAGTAGGTAAGTAAGTCAGATCTAACTGAACTACTTTTAACTTTTCAAGCAACTGAAAGGAAGTCTTAAAAAGAGAAAACAAACAGAAAGAAAGAAAAAGAATTTAGAATTAGTCGCGTTAATTGTTTTTGCGTTGTCGGTAGAGTAGTTACGCATCGAAATCCGTTTTGCGCGGGCGACACCGTGCACGATGTTACATCTCCTCTATGTTACTTTACGTACGTTTAAAAAAATAAATGTAGATTGGTTCTATTTTATCTTAAAGCCGTAAAAGCCATCAAAATTTACCTCCGTTGAGGCGTGTAAAGTGACACAGTGAAAAAGCCATTTAAATTCACGCCCGTTGAAGCGCGTAAAATAAGGCAATAATGGAAATTTAGTTTAGCTCTCTTTACACGACTCCGGGTTGCTTTTAACTACGGGTTGAAACACCGCAGAGAGTGCTAAAAATAAGCACTTCACATCAACCCGGGTTGTCAGTCTGCAATAGCGTATGGTTTGCTTCGAGCCTGACCCGGGCCAGCCTTTCTACCGATTAAAAACTAAGAACATGAGCCAGAAAGATGACAAACAAAAAACCTAGAAAGCATAACGAAATGGTGAGAGGTCCTGATGTACAAACTAAAAAAAAAAAAAAAGAAAAGAAAAAAAACGAAACAACATGTTTATTTAACTGAAAGTACCCAGCCGGGCTACTTTTTGGCTCACTCTTTACCGGCAAGAATTGAAGAAATTTCAACGGTTCTCGCCGGGTCAACCGGAGTCTCGAGAAGGGTTACCCGGTAAAGGGGGCTGACCCGGCTTGACTACTGTTTTCATGTAAACGCTTATAAACATTTGACTGCAAAAGGGTTGCCCGCGGCGGTGATTCAACCAGGGGTGACAAACAACCCGGGGTCGTGCAAAGAGGGCCTTAGGTTCAAACAGTGCAATTGGGATTTTAATTCTTTGTGGAAATATCCATTACTTCAGTTAAATACTAGAATCTGAAAGCAGCAATTTTCATTCTTACAACTGTCAACGGTATTAGCAATAACAGAAGGGAAGATGGAGATCTTTATTCATGAAGGATAAATCTTTAAGCATAGAGCATAGAACGCAGTCTAAAAAACTCTCAAGAATATCTCTCAATAAGTTTTGCCACAGATCATATGTCACCCTCTTGGATAAATGAAAGGAACGCTATACTGAAATTTTGGTCAGAAACGTGACTTCACTTTTCATTCCAGACAGCTGAAAATAATTACGGGAAAAGTGTTCAACTAATTATTTCTTACTCAGTTTGACATTTTGACATTTTGATATTTTGAAATATTGTTTACATTAAATTCTCCTTTTCAAGCAACATAAAATTTATCCTTGCAGTGTGACTGTTCTCCATGCATTAGCTCTGAGACCTGTCACTAGGAACTAAGTCCTCTATTGACGAGGTAGGTTGAGTGACTTTCTAAACTTCTTTACGTAAGAACTATGGAAATCCTTGAGCGTTCACCAAGTCTACTAAAAGAGATTTAGAAGAAAGAGGAAATTCATAAAATATTAAACTACAAGCATCAGCTATAATAAAACGTTTAGACGGACCTTTAGGTCAGAATGTTGCTGCGAAACCGACGATGAAATGTACTGCTTTTAGGCTTTGATCAACCGGTCGATGTAAGAGTTTTGTAGATTTCGTTTTTCGTTGTACTTATATCGCACTCTAAAAAGGAATTATTAATTAGTATAAAATGAGAGAAAAAGCTGTATGGTGTAGGTCGGCTATTCTGAGGTAAGCAGATCAAGTATTAATAATTTACATACCTTCAAGTTGTGCATTTTCAACGGAGTTGCAGTTTTATTTTATTTTTAATAATTCTTTTATTTTATTTTGTTAAGTTTTAATAAAACCAACATTATATCTTTACAGAGTGACTGTTTTCACTGCCGGCGCTACCTTGCAGGGACTGAAGTTTCCTGTTGAAAAGATAGGTTCTATAATTATAGCTCTTCGAAATCATTGTGTTTAACAGTAAAGTCAATTTAAAATTTCAAAGAAATTTGTTTCCACGGCAATTCTCAGCGAATTCCGTTCGTTCTGTGTAGTCAAATTCAATTCTTTCCGTAGTCGCTTCCACGTTTTCAGCGTTTTAGTGGACTTTTTGGGTCCAAAAACGAGTCTTCGTCAAGTCTTCTTCTTTTAATGTGGAACAATATATTTTTTTTCCTGGCCAAGACTTAAACTTCACGTTGTTTTAATATGTCACAGGAAGGAAGATGAGTAAAATGATGAGTCTTTTTCAGCTTACCGTTGATAATTAAGAAACACATATTATGCATTTTTAGGAAAATTGTAGATAACTGCTGCAAGTCAAAGGACTTTGGAATTAAACTTCTCAATCTGCCAAAAAATGTGACAAACCGATGAATGGGTGGTCTTCAGTTTGCGGGAACAATGGACTCGCAGCTAATTAACTGCTGCTGAAAAACGAGAAGTGTTCATTTCACACCATGCAGCTTGTAATTTCAAAGGCTTTTTCGCCGTTTTGTTCATTCTTTAGCAAAAGTTACATCTATGGAATAACAGTAAAAACAAATATTACCTCGTCTGCGTTGCAGCCGAATGTGCCATAAAATCCCCGATATTACCAAGCCTTGCCCCAATAATTGTTTAGAATAAAACGCTGAAAATAAAATTAGCACTTGTAGTTCAGTGAAATTTTAAGGCTAATATCCAAGATCTGATTGCTTTTAATTTTTGAAGCACCTGAAAGGAAGTCTTGAGGCAAAAACACAGCACGAAAGAAACGGAAATTTAGAATTGGTTGCGTTGTTTGTTTCTATGTTGTCTGTCGAGTAATTACGCGCCGAAACTCATTTCGCGCGGGCGACATCTTGCATTTACATCTGCTATATGTTATTTTACGCACGTGTGGGCAACTTCAGTCTGCGGCAAAAAATGTAGAGTCAACATTTCTCGGCAAGGAAGCGAGCCGCGATACAAATGTACATTTGCTCTATCTTATTTTAAACCCCGTAAAAGCCATCAAAATATACCCCCGTTTAGGGGTGTAAAACAACACAATAAAAAAAGCCATTTAACTACACGCCCGCTGAAGCACGTAAAATAAGGGGTAAATATTTTCCAATTTAAGAAATTGGAAAGAGGAAGCCTGCTGCCTCATAGCTCAGTTGGTAGAGCATCGCACCGGTATCGCGGAGGTCATGGATTCGATTCCCGTTGAAGCCCTGATTTTTCTCAGGCTTCCTCTTTCCAATTACTTAAACTGGAAAATTTACTGCGATGCTTATTCTTCACTTTCAGTGATCATTTTACTAGTAAAGTGCAACACCCCTTCAACGTTTCCTATATTACAAATATCAAAAAGAAACGTTTTTTTTTTTGTTTTTTTTTTGTTTTTTTTTTTTGTCAGCACTAGTGGGCGTGCTGTCGTCCTATGTAAAAGACGGGACATTTGGAAGCCAAAATTATTTCAATCATCACTTTAATAGTAAAGTGCAACACCTCTTCAACGATTCCTATATTACGAATAATCACAATTTTGGAAAATAGAACCGCGAAAATAAAGACTAAATACACCGTTAAGACTTATAAATAATGTCATTGCCTGGCATTGTGTCCTAATCAACTTCCCTTTTCTTTAGTAACGGGAATATCCTGCCTTAAGTCGTTAACGTCTTTCGCCGAACTATAAAGAGTGGAACGAAAATTACTAAAATGGCTATTTTAAATAAAAGGAATATATTAACAACACTGTCAAGTTCCCAAATTTTTACATAACCTTTCTTTTCTCTTCCCTCGATTTTTTTGCCCGCCTTATACGATAGCTATAGCTTCATCCTCGTGGCGAACTTTCGCATCTTTCCTCATTGATGTACTTTCACTCGTTGTTCGCTGCTTTCGCTTTTTCGAACTGGTCTATGTTTTTAACGTGGTCTACCTTTACTTATAACTTAATAGACTTAGACCTAATACCAAAAATGCTTGGTGGTCAAAACAACAAAGCCGATCAACTGATGAGTAGTCAATAGACCATTTTACAGTTGTCTGCTCAGTGACCTGGCCTTTGAATGGCAGCGAGGCTAGAGTTGACCTTGTTTTGGTACAGACATCACTACTTTTGTCATGTAAATGCACCTAGTTAGCATCAAAACAACTTGTTTTACACAACAAAAGCAGTGAGGTCTGTATCAAAACAAGGTCAACTCTAGCCTCGCTGCCATACAAAGGCCAGGTCACTGAGCAGACAACTGTAAAATGGTCTCTTCGTGACAATTCGTCTCGGTTGATTGTACACGCGCCATAGGGCTGTCAATCAAGATGTAAACTTTTACTTCCCGCGAAAAGGTAAAACCGCCATTTCTCTGCCAATATTTAGCCTTTTTCAAAAAATTTTTTTCAGGAATTAGAGATTATTCTTCGACGACTACTTTGACCCAAAAATCCAAATTTGAAGAAAATTGCCGACCTGAAGGTATACTGTAACCGTAAATGTTTCACTATTTACTGGGATCGTTTTAGTTCTTAAACAATCCCGGAAAAAAAACGCATCCAGTGTCGTTTTCCAGTCTTTCAGAACTTCCCAGCCAACAAGCAGCAACATGTACTAAAGCATTTGTTTACTTTCTAAACCCTTCCTACAAATTATACCTTAAGTGGAGGGGTGGGGAGGAGTTGGGACGAGGACTATTTCAGAGGATCGAGGACATACATTTACAGTCTGGGTACCAAGCTCCCGATTAACAAGGTACTGAGGTACCGTCTGATTATATTTGTTTTATGCAACGTTTCTATTATCAATTAATCACTACTTCCTTACGTTCGAATTTCTTTTCTTTACAGGGCTGCAAACTAGAAGCATCTCCAGGAACCATTGCCTCCGTCATGGATTTTAATTCATGGAACATCGTGTGGAGTTTGTGTTTTGGACTATTAGCGACATTGATCGTTGCCGGAAATCTCCTTACCATCTGGATATTTCTGAAACAGAGACTTCGTAAACGCGCTCATTTTCTTTTGATTAGTTTGGCTGTTGCTGATTTACTGGTTGGGCTGTTGACTGTTCCTCTGTACATAGCTATTGCGGCAACTCCTGGCAAAGTAATGCCGGTAACGTTGGCGTTCATATACATTTACGGTGACCCTTTTTCTGGTATTGCCTCCATCTTCACGCTTGCCGCTATTTCCTTAGAGAGAATGTACGCAGTAGGTTGGCCTTTTCGTCATAGAACTCTAAACTTTCGTGTTTACATATTTGTTATTGCCATACCATGGATCTTGGCAGCAATATTCATTTCTATAATGTTACTGTCTAAACTCTCTATCATAACACTAGAGAACTTCCTGTATTCTCTCGTCTTGTTTCTTAGCACGCCTCTATTAGTGATGTGTATAGCATATTATGTCGTATGGAAAAAACAAAAAACAATGATGAGCTATTCACTAGTTTTAATTTCGTTCGGTAGTTTTAATTTAGTGTAATTTTAGTTGTAACTTTCTCCGCCAAGCAACGAACACTTTTAACAATAAACTCGGAAAGTTAAGTTAGAATTTTTATTAGGTTGCGCTATCCTCAAAGGACTTGTAATCACTTTTCACGTTCTTGTGTTAGCGCACTTATTATACTCTGTTAACAATAGACGCTTGTACAAATCGTATATAAACAACCGAACTTGTTATGCTTTTTCGATTACAAACTAACTCGGAATAAATTGCTGTTGGAACCAAGCTGAGTTGTTGCTGTTGCTGTCCGTCCAGTTCGTGGTTAGATCCCGGTACCCAAGAGTGTAACGGCTCTTCCTTGCAAGCGAGTGCCCCGGTTGAGTCTAATTTTCCCCGCAAGTTTCGTCGCAGTCGTCTCGTATCTCAAGTTCGTAGTTCGCCCGTTTTCCCGTACGTCCACAAGGAAAAACCTACCGTTACAATGCAATCTTTACATGACTACCCCAGTCTTGGTATATTTCGAGAGCAGTTTCTCTGTGTTTATAACACTTGATTTTCTCGTTGTAGTATCCCAGTAAATCTGCATTTTTCTATCTAGATTAGGCAACAGAAATTGTAATGATATTCAGGAATTCACCGTGACTGTTAAATACTGTGAAAAGGGTAATAAATTTTCCCTCTTTCTTTGGGTTGTACATTCGGAAAGAAGGTAGGATACAGAAAAATTATGTAACCAGGGAATTCTAAGATGTTCATCTAATTAACTACAGATTTCATCCTCAAGATGTTTGTGTCTTTCGAGAAATCATTTCTTCGCCAGCCCTAGTCGAAACCAACGTGACACATTCTCTTTCAGATGCTGCCGAATCCGTTGCTTCATTTTCTTTTCTGCTTTGATTCATCTTTTCTGAAGCGTACCTCTTCACCGCTTGGACCTTCTCCTGCTTATCTTTGTCCCACGAAAAAAAAGGAACTGCATCGGCCTTCAATCGATTTTTACTAGACTAAGGATTAATAAAATCTTCTGATGTAAAGTGTTCGCTGCAGTATTGACGTTGAAATATCGTGGATCTCTTTTCATTTTCACGATCCAAACAGAGAGGAGACTTAAAATTTAACGGAAACCCGTAAAACGTCAGATCTTTTCGGTTAGCCGAGCTGTTCTGACAGTCTCCGGTGCAACAAAACCGGGGAATCGTGGCTTAATTTTTCAATATGTACGCACTTGTTTTGGTTGTTGTTGTACCCAATTCAAGTCACGTGACACCCGCGCGTGAGTTAGCCGAATTTGACTATTCCGTTCGGTCTGTTGTCGCTTCTACATTTTCAGCGTTTTAGTGGTTGAAGCACAAAATATTCAGCTGACAATTCTTTTTGGGTCCAAACACAAACCCTCTTGAAGTCTTCGTCTTTTAACGCAGAGCAATAATAGGCCATTTATACGAGAAAAATAAGCCGCGGATTACACAATCCGCGGCTTACATAAGACGCGAACTGAACCATTTATACGAGCGAGGCTTACATAAGACGCGAAGTGCTCGTATAAATGGTTCACGGCTTATTCGTGGCTATTCCCTCGCTTTTGTGTTGGTTGTCATAGCAATCGCGGAATTTCGCGAGCTCTCGCACGAGCGCGGGAAAACCTTGCGCTTGCGAAGTGTAAGTTCGCGTCTTATATAAGCCGCAAACAAGCCGCGATACTATTTATAGGAGTGGTTCCGCGTCCTATATAAGCCGCGGCTTATTTAGGCCTAGCTCAAAACCGTCGTCTTACACAAGCCGCGGCTTGTGTAAGACGTAAACTGGTTAAAATGTACCATTTATATGGTAAGTTTGCGTCTTATTTAAACCGCGGCTTGTGTAATCCGCCGCTTATTTTCGTCGTGTAAATGGCCCTATTATTTAATTTTTCGCGGACTTTAACTTGACGTTGTTCTAATATGTCAAAGGAAGGAAGATGCATAAATGATGGATCTTTTTCAGCTTCCCGTTGATAATTAAGAAATAAAAAATTGTGCATTTTTATGAAAATGGTAGATAACCACTGCAAGTCAAAGGACTTCAGAATTAAACTCCTCAGTCTGCCAAAAAAAGTGACAAACCCAAGAATGGGCTGTCTTCAGCTTGCGGGAACATTTGGCTCGAAGTTAATTAACTACTGCTGAAAAATCTATCTGTCGCGCCTTTTGCGGCTATCTCTTTTAATAATAAAAGTTATAAAACCTCAAATATTTGAATTCTACAACAGTGTATACCGTAAACAGGGAATATAATTGAGAAGTGTTCAGTTCACACCAGGTTGTAATTTCTATGGCTTTTTTTGCCATTTTGATGCTGACTCTTTAGCGAAAGTTAGACCTACTGAATGACAGTGAAAACAGCTATTAGCCACCACGATATTAGAGTAGTGGAAGTGGCAACCCTCGCGCCAATAATTTAGAGAATAAAATGCTGAACAGCGAATTGGCACTTGTAGTTAAGCGAAATTTAAAGGCTTATTTGTATCCAAGTAGGTAAGTAAGTCAGATCTAACTGAACTACTTTTAACTTTTCAAGCAACTGAAAGGAAGTCTTAAAAAGAGAAAACAAACAGAAAGAAAGAAAAAGAATTTAGAATTAGTTGCGTTAATTGTTTTTGCGTTGTTGGTAGAGTAGTTACGCATCGAAATCCGTTTTGCGCGGGCGACACCGTGCACGATGTTACATCTCCTCTATGTTATTTTACGTACGTTTAAAAAAATAAATGTAGATTGGTTCTATTTTATCTTAAAGCCGTAAAAGCCATCAAAATTTACCTCCGTTGAGGCGTGTAAAGTGACACAGTGAAAAAGCCATTTAAATTCACGCCCGTTGAAGCGTGTAAAATAAGGCAATAATGGAAATTTAGTTAACGCTCTCTTTACACGACTCCGAGTTGCTTTTAACTACGGGTTGAAACACCGCAGAGAGTGCTAAAAATAAACACTTTACATCAACCTGGGTTGTCAATCTGCAATAGCGTATGGTTTGCTTCGAGCCTGACCTGGGCCAGCCTTTCTACCGATCAAAAACTAAGAACATGATTCAGAAAGATGACAAACAAAAAACCTAGGAAGCATAACGAAATGGTGAGAGGTCCTGATGTACAAACTGAAAAAAAAAAAAAGAAAAGAAAAAAAACGAAACAACATGTTTATTTAACTGAAAGTACCCAGCTGGGCTACTTTTTGGCTCACTCTTTACCGGCAAGAATTGAAGAAATTTCAACGGTTCTCGCCGGGTCAACCGGAGTCTCGAGAAGGGTTACCCGGTAAAGGGGGCTGACCCGGCTTGACTACTGTTTTCATGTAAACGCTTATAAACATTTGACTGCAAAAGGGTTGCCCGCGGCGGTGATTCAACCAGGGGTGACAAACAACCCGGGGTCGTGCAAAGAGGGCCTTAGGTTCAAACAGTGCAATTGGGATTTTAATTCTTTGTGGAAACATCCATTACTTCAGTTAAATACTAGAATCTGAAAGCAGCAATTTTCATTCTTACAACTGTCAACGGTATTAGCAATAACAGAAGGGAAGATGGAGATCTTTACTCATGAAGGATAAATCTTTAAGCATAGAGCTAGAACGCAGTTTAAAAAACTCTCAAGAATATCTCTCAATACGTTTTACCACAGATCATATGTCACCCTCTTGGATAAACGAAAGGAACGCTACACTGAAATTTTGGTCAGAAACGTGACTTCACTTTTCATTCCAGACAGCTGAAAATCATTACGGGAAAAGTGTTCAACTAATTATTTCTTACTCAGTTTGACATTTTGACATTTTGATATTTTGAAATATTGTTTAAATTAAATTCTTCTTTTTAAGCAACATAAAATTTATCCTTGCAGTGTGACTGTTCTCCAAGCATTAGCTCTGAGACCTGTCACTAGGAACTAAGTCCTCTATTGACGAGGTAGGTTGAGTGCCTTTCTAAACTTCTTTACGCCGGATTCTTTATTCTCTCCTCAGAAAAGGACATTGTTTTGCTTTTTATTCAAACCTTCCTTTTTACCCAGTGCTAGGATGGTTGCCGTTTAACAGCATCGTTTGAAAATTCAAAGCCTGTTAAGCTCTTAAAATTCAAAGGAAGTGTTTTGCTGTCAGTCCTGGGTAACTTCCGTTTCCACGGCGGTACTTCTTACCTAAGGAGATAAAGTACTCCAGTACTAAGCAGACGGTACTGGAAATGCATGAGTAAAAACAAGTAATAGCAAATCGGTTTTCTTGTTTTTTTAGCTATTTAAGTTGGGTCTGGTTTAGCCGAGTTTGAAATAAAAACGTGATCAAACTGGTGTCAAATCAAATAAATTATGCCACATTTTTTTTGGAATATTTAAACCAAGAACTATGGAAATCCTTGAGCGTTCATCAAGTCTACAAAAAGAGATTTAGAAGAAAGAGGAAATTCATAAGATATTAAACTACAAGCATCAGCTATAATAAAACGTTTAGACGGACCTTTAGGTCAGAATGTTGCTGCGAAACCGACGATGAAATGTACTGCTTTTAGGCTTTGATCAACCGGTCGATGTAAGAGTTTTGTAGATTTCGTTTTTCGTTGTACTTATATCGCACTCCAAAAAGGAATTATTAATTAGTATAAAATGAGAGAAAAGCTGTATGGTGAAGGTCGGCTATTCTGAGGTAAGCAGATCAAGTATTAATAATTTACATACCTTCAAGTTGTGCATTTTACAACGGAGTTGCAGTTTAAAATTTCAAAGAAATTTGTTTCCACGGCAATTCTCAGCGAATTCTGTTCGTTCTGTGTAGTCAAATTCAATTCTTTCCGTAGTCGCTTCTACGTTTTCAGCGTTTTAGTGGACATTTTGGGTCCAAAAACGAGTCTTCGTCAAGTCTTCTTCTTTTAATCTGGAACAATATTTTTTTTTTCCTGGCCAAGACTTAAACTTCACGTTGTTTTCATATGTCACAGGAAGGAAGATGAGTAAAATGATGAGTCTTTTTCAGCTTACCGTTGATAATTAAGAAACACAAATTATGCATTTTTAGAAAAATCGTAGATAACTGCTGCAAGTCAAAGGACTTTAGAATTAAACTTTTCAATCTGCCAAAAATTGTGACAAACCGATGAATGGGTGGTCTTCAGTTTGCGGGAACAATGGGCTCGCAGCTAATTAACTGCTCCTGAAAAATGAGAAGTGTTCATTTCACACCATGCAGCTTGTAATTTCAAAGGCTTTTTCGCCGTTTTGTTCATTCTTTAGCAAAAGTTACATCTACGGAATAACAGTAAAAACAAATATTACCTCGTCTGCGTTGCAGCCGGATGTGCCATAAAATCCCCGATATTACCAAGTCTTGCCCCAATAATTGTTTAGAATAAAACGTTGAAAATAAAATTAGCACTTGTAGTTCAGTGAAATTTTAAGGCTAATATCCCAGATCTGATTGCTTTTAATTTTTGAAGCACCTGAAAGGAAGTCTTGAGGCAAAAACACAGCACGAAAGAAACGGAAATTTAGAATTGGTTGCGTTGTTTGTTTCTATGTTGTCTGTGGAGTAATTACGCGCCGAAACCCATTTCGCGCGGGCGACATCTTGCATTTACATCTGCTATATGTTATTTTACGCACGTGTGGGCAACTTCAGTCTGCGGCAAAAAATATTGAGTCAACATTTCTCGGCAAGGAAGCGAGCCGCGATACAAATGTACATTTGCTCTTTTTTATTTTAAACCCCGTAAAAGCCATCAAAATTTACCCCCGTTTAGGTGTGTAAAGCAACACAATAAAAAACGCCATTTAACTACACGCCCGCTGAAGCACGTGAAATAAGGCAACAGAGGAAATCTCGCTTGGGTTTTATGGCGAAAGAATGCAAAATATAGCGGCTGGGAAACGGTTCAATTATGATTTTAATTCTTGGTCGAAATACCATTACCTCAGTTAAATACTAATATCTGAAAGCAGCAAATTTTATCGTTTACATAGCCTAAAAGTGAGTAGCCTCAAGATGTCAAAATTTTGCATTTTCCTCTCAGCATTGCAGCTGATGATGACATCAAATTAACTTTCGATTATTAAAAGAGGTTTGCTTGGTCAGCGTTAGTAGGCGTGCTGTCGTCCTATGTAAAAGACGGGACATTTGGAAGCCAAAATTATTTCAGTTATCATTTTACTAGTAAAGTGCAACACCCCTTCAACGATTTCTATATTAGGAATAATCAAAAAAAGTTTTTTTTTTTTTTTTTGTCAGTACCGGTGGGCGTGCTGTCGTCCTATGTAAAAGACGGGACATTTGGAAGCCAAAATTATTCCAGTTATCATTTTGTGAAGTATATATGAAATAATGCATATGTGTACTGCGGTTGTAGATGAAAGTGAAGAATGATCATCGCAATAAATTTTCCAATTTAAGCAATTGGAAAGAGGAAGCCTGAAAATAATCAGGGCTTCAACGGGATTCGAACCCATGACCTCCGCGATACCGGTGCGATGCTCTACCAACTGAGCTATGAAGCCACACATTGGGAGCGAGGTCAATTAATTGAGTTCATATCTTCTCTAGAGGAGTGAAATGATGTGAAGTATATATGAAATAATTCATATGTGAACTGCGGTTGTAAATGAAAGTGAGGAATGATCATCGCAGTAAATTTTCCAATTTAAGCAATTGGAAAGGAAGCCTGCTGCTTCATAGCTCAGTTAGTAGAGCATCGCACCGGTATCGCGGAGGTCATGGGTTCGAATCCCGTTGAAGCCCTGATTTTTTCAGGCTTCCTCTTTCCAATTGCTTAAACTGGAAAATTTACTGCGATGGTCATTTTTCACTTTCAGTTATCATTTTACTAGTAAAGTGCAACACCCCTTCAACGTTTTCTATATTACAAAATATCAAAAAGAAACGTTTTTTTTCTTTTTTTTTTTTTTGTCAGCACTAGTGGGCGTGCTGTCGTCCTATGTAAAAGACGGGACATTTGGAAGCCAAAATTATTTCAATCATCACTTTAATAGTAAAGTGCAACACCTCTTCAACGATTCCTATATTACGAATAATCACAATTTTGGAAAATAGAACCGCGAAAACGAAGACTAAATACACCGTTAAGACTTATAAATTTTTTTCAATTTAAGCAATTGGAAAGGAAGCCTGCTGCTTCATAAATTCTTAATATTCAATTTTAAACTTTGTAAATTTTTAAATCTTTAATACTGTAATTAATTTTAGACTCCTTACCCAGTTTGTTTATTCATTTTAATTAACGTATTTTTATCTTTTTTATTCCTTTTGTAACTGATAAGCCCCTTTGGGGAGTTGCAAATAAAGTATGTATGTATGTTATAAATAATGTCATTGCCTGGCATTGTGTCCTAATCAACTTCCCTTTTCTTTAGTAACGGGAATATCCTGCCTTAAGTCGTTAACGTCTTTCGCCGAACTAAAGAGTGGAACGAAAATTACTGAAATGGCTATTTTTTATAAAAGGAATATATTAACAACACTCTCAAGTTCCCAAATTTTTACATAACCTTTCTTTTCTCTTCCCTCGATTTTTTTGCCCGCCTTATACGATAGCTATATCTTCATCCTCGTGGCGAACTTTCGCATCTTCACTCATTGATGTACTTTCACTCATTGATGTACTTTCACTCGTTGTTCGCTGCTTTCGCTTTTTCGAACTGGTCTATGTTTTTAACGTGGTCTACCTTTACTTATAACTTAATAGACTTAGACCTAATACCAAAAATGCTTGGTGGTCAGAACAGCAAAGCCGATCAACTGATAAGTAGTCAATTCGTGACAATTCGTCTCGGTTGATTGCACACGCGCCATAGGGCTGTAAATCAAGATGTAAACTTTTACTTCTCGCGAAAACGTAAAACCGCCATTTCTCCGCCAATATTTAGTCTTTTTCAAAAAAATTTTTTTCAGGAATTAGAGATTATTCTTCGACGACTACTTTGACCCAAAAATCCAAATTTGAAGAAAATTGCCGACCTGAAGGTATACTGTAACCTTAAATGTTTCACTATTTACTGGGATCGTTTTAGTTCTTAAACAATCCCAGGAAAAAAACGCATCCAGTGTCGTTTCCCAGTCTTTCAGAACTTCCCAGCCAACAAGCAGCAACATGTACTAGAGCATTTGTTTACTTTCTAAACCCTTCCTACAAATTAGACCTTAAGTGGAGGGGTGGGGAGGAGGTGGGACGAGGGGTATTTCAGAGGATCGTGGACATAGATTTACAGTCTGGGTACCAAGCTCCCGATTAACAAGGTACTGAGGTACCGTCTGATTATATTTGCTTTATGCAACGTTTCTGTTATCAATTAATCATTACTTCCTTACATTCGAATTTCCTTTTCTTTACATGGGTGCAAACTAGAAGCATCTCCAGGAACCATTGCCTCCGTCATGGATTTTAATTCATGGAACACCGTGTGGAGTTTGTGCTTTGGATTATTAGCGACATTGATCGTTGCCGGAAATCTCCTTACCATCTGGATATTTCTGAAACAGAGACTTCGTAAACGCGCTCATTTTCTTTTGATTAGTTTGGCTGTTGCTGATTTACTGGTTGGGCTGTTGACTGTTCCTCTGTACATAGCTATTGTGGCAACTCCTGGCAAAGTAATGCCGGTAACGTTGGCGTTCATATACATTTACGGTGACCCTTTTACTGGTATTGCCTCCATCTTCACGCTTGCGGCTATTTCCTTAGAGAGAATGTACGCAATGGGTTGGCCTTTTCGTCATAGAACTCTAAACTTTCGTGTTTATATATTTGCTATTACCATACCATGGATCTTGGCAGCGATATTCACTTCTATAATATTACTGTCTAAACTCTCTATCATAACACTAGAGAACTTCCTGTATTCTCTCGTCTTGTTTCAGAGCATGCCTCTATTAGTGATGTGTATAGCATATTATGTCGTATGGAAGAAACAAAAAACAATGATGAGTAACCAGAATCACGCGGTAAGAGAGACAAGATTAGCAAAAACACTGTTCATTATCACTACAGCCTCTCTTTTGACCTGGCTACCATTTCAAATTATGAACCTATTGGTAAATCGCGGTGTACTTGGAGATTTCCCTCACACAAAGATGACTACTTATATCATCAAGTTTTTGCAATTTAGCAACTCACTTGTAAACGTAATAATTTATCCATTCAGAATAACAGAATTTAAGAACGCCCTTCTTCAGATGCTTCGTTGTTGTGCGCATGTGTGCCCTCGTGAAAGAAGAAATGAAGTTGTGCCGATGTATCAAGGGAGACTGGGTCAGCCGCATCATTGCCAAGAATTACACATTCCTAATCATTAGGAAATCAGTTAGATGGAATGTAAAATTCATGTCACTTTCGGTGTTGCAAGCATTAACAGAAAAGGTAATAAAAGTGTGACTTTAACTAGATTTACCACATCCAAAACAAGAAAGACTTCATTGTTTTCTAGTTCAATCAATGGGTGCTAAGTACGCTGTTACTGTGCAATCTATGATCAGTCTGTTTTGAGAATTTGAATTAGAAACCATTGATTAATTTCAAGACAATTTATTTGTAAACATCATACCGTGCTGAGTGAGGCTAGTGTGCGTCATGTATGCATGAATAAGTTGTCCTTCTATCAAAGCCTCAAAATTCCTATATATCAGTTGTTTGCATAGATTTTGATATAGTAGTACGAGAGGTGTACAAATTATAGCGCAATACTACCAGTGGATCAGTTTTGCATTTGTATTAACTTTTAAACTCAATTGAAATAAAGTGTGTGTAATGCGTGTGCGTGTGTGTGTTTCATTGGGTTCCAGACTAGAAAAAACCTTCTGAAGAGTAGACTGAAGGCTTTCTACAGTTACGTCTCATTAAATCCATTAATTTGCATTGACACATTAACTATATACAATCAACAACCTTCCAAAAAACTATGTTAAAAATTGTCGCCAAACGTTTTACTCAGCGGCATAAAAATTGAATCAAAAGAATGCGAAAAAAACATGGCACTAATGCTTATAAAGAAATAATTTATTACCTAATATGTTCTTAACAGTTTCTTAAACTTCCATTGCCTTTTATAGTAACTGAACAGGTAGCACGTCTTCGAAACATTTTGAAGAAAAAATAAAATTTACGATTGTACACGGTTCGATTTCCGCTGTTCTTTCGAGTCCAGTCTCTTTTCCCGAACGGTTAGTAAAAGTCGAGCCCAAGTTTCTACAAGTGCAAATTTTGACTTCAAAGTAAATATAAGGTGAAACGGAATCGTGTTCTGCTAGGTCATCCTACATTGTTACCTCAAAACCTTAAAGTACAAGACAAATGCAATTTCTTGCAGCTGCCTGCTGTCGTCCTAATGTCAAAAATAGGGTATTAGAAGAAATTAAATTTTATCAGCCAAAAACTCTGCATAAGACAATGACCGCTTTATTAGAATAGAAGACACAGAAACCCATAAGAAACCCATACAAAGACCAAGTACTGTGCATACATTTAAGTGCTGGTAAAAGTAACTCTAAATGAATCATTAATATCTTCAGTTCACTTTGGGTTCCATTTGTAATAGAAAGTAAAGTAAAGTGTAAATTGCTTAGTGTTTTACAAGTTATGGTAAGAATGAAAAGTGAATTACAAGTTCTCCTTGTTATATATGCAAGACAAAGACGCCATGTTGGATCAAACTTCCGACTTCGTGGTTTACTAACCTGGGCAACAGTATCACGGCCAGCGCTAGTGCCATACATAACATCCTCATTTTTCTTACCAGTTACAATAAACGGCACGCAATGCATGCTGAAGCGATGACACTGACTTAACTACCATTTCTAAAATTCTGGCTAGAAAATTGGAACATAAACAAACAAACGGATGCTTAAACGTAACTAGAAGTAAACTGAAGGTACGCCTGTGTGTGGAGTGAGTAGTGAAAAGGGTGAAACAGGATGAAAAAATAATGCACATAGTAGTTGCGGGACTGAGTAAAATACTTTCTGTTGTTTTAGTTGATGCTGGTAGTGACTCAGTGCAATAAAGTCAAAACTCCTAAATAGCACCGAAAGAAGTAATTTCTCTCCCCTAACTTTTAATTATCAGCTATTTAGCCATATGTTTGCAGCCTTCAATAAGGATCCATTCAGAAGAGTTTGAAGACACACTCATGAGGGTAAAAAAACTCATAATTCGCAAGCAGCTAATTAAAACAAAAATCAATAACTAAATGTTCCAATGCACAATAAAGGAAGAGGTGGCCATTGCTCTGGTACGTAAATATTGTCAAACAAGTTTTTTTGCAGGGAGTTGTCTCTATTTAGTTCAATATTCAAGAATGATTACCACCAAAGTTTTATTCTTAGAAGACACACAGACACATTTCACTGAAACATATATTTTAGAAATATATTTCAAAAGCCATCATTTCCTGGTTCTTGTTTGAATAGAGCTGATATTTGTTTACCCTGTCTGCTTGGTTTCTGATGCAAAATATGGCCAAAAACCGGATCATCGTGTCATGTACACAGCATTGCAATGATCAAGAATTGAATGTTGTTTTGTTCAATCACAACTCGTTTAGTGTAACATAATGGCATTTTACAACGTAAATACAGTAAAAACCCACGTCCAAGAAGCTACATGTTTTGAAGTCTTGCAAAATAGGTTCTCTTATCTTGGTGTAGCCATTGGCAATTTAAGCTAAGTAGCTGTAGAAGCCGACAAAGACGAAAAATACAGGACACGTTATGGGTGTGCAATCAGACGTCCCAAGAGACTGTAGAACATTTAAATGATATGTGGGTGTGGGTGTGATTTTTTGTTGTGTGTTTGTTTTTCTGTTGTGGGAAGAGTCGGATTAGTCTGAATAGTACCGCATTAAATTGCTATGCCGAATTCTGCCGAGTCTTCGTCGTTTCATTTGGCCCGTACAGTAGGTTTTCAGTTAGGTTGTTAATCTCTATGAACGAAATATATGAGTTGATTGCCAGAAAAATGAATAAACCTAGGTTTCAAACCGTTTTGTCCTTGAATATGCAGTATTTATTCACAATTGTGTTATGTCTTTTCTTGTAATGTAAATTAGCAATCTCAAAGTCACACCGCCTAGGCTACAATGTTCATCATAATTTAACTGTAGCCCACGTACATATAAGGGCTTGCTTGATCTTGCTTGGTTAAAGAGGTGCTTATGTTTTTGGCTATCAAAATAGCAAATGTCTGCCAGTAGGTTCTAATAAATACATCACCAGGTTCTTACGTAAATACATGCAGGGTTTTACTGTAACACAAATCTGGAAGAATGATCAACGGCCTTAGTCATCACTGATCATCACTGTCTTGACTAGTGAAACATATATTGCATCTTGCATGCATGGTTGTTACTGCCTATTGTTCAATACTTGTAAATTCACTGATCGCTATGTGAAGTTAGGCCAATACAGTATTATTAAACATTTCAGTGTTCTGCAAGCAGAATTGAAGAAGGGGTGAATTATTACCCAGGCAGTGAGGCCCTGGGTTTAAACTTCGGCTTTCTGTTTTTCTGCGTTCAGTCACAAATCGCCGTCTGGTCACTAAAGCGCATGCGCCACCTGTGCATGCGTACAGCACATGGAATTTACAGAGGTTGTCGGCGAGAAAAGTTAGCACGGATTCCATGATTTCTGGGGCAATGAAATCACATATAAAGGAACACACCGTTCAAGGTAGACCAACACTAAAGGACGTTAAGCGTTTTCGGAACGGGTCGCTGCAAGCCTTACGAGAGATCAATTTTACGAGCGAACATTTTGAGTGAATCATGAATCATGTTATATCAAAGGAGTCATCAACCGGGGCTATCAACTCTTCAACTTGATAAAAAGCATCTCCAGAAGCGTCTTCGTATTTTTAGACGCGATCGTGAACCAAGCAGAATCCCAGCACGAGCTCAAGAACGTCTGAGTAACAAGAGCAGAAAGGTTAGAGAATTTGTTTACGAATTCATCAGTTCGAGTACACCTAAATAAAATGCTCTGAGAAACTTCGTAAAGTATTATAAAGATAAAGTCTCGAACTAAACGATATTCTCTCGTTATTTGCTTGTAACAGAGTTATGTGTCTTAACAAGAGTGAAACTCATGTAGCGAATTATTGTACATTTAAGCTGAAAGAAACTAAGGCCCAGTTCAGACGCCGAACTTTTCATGAGCCGAAGCAAATACATTGAAATAAGTACATGAAAAGTTCGGCGTCTGAATCAGTTAAGAACGGGTATTTGAATTTGGAACGGCCCAGCCCGTTCTTCCCGCCTAGCTCAGCCGGGAATTTCGGCTTTGGAACGGCTTTGATTCAGACGTCGAACTTTTCATGAGCCGAACCTAATGCATAAATCATTGTAACGTATTGTTCAAGTAGTTTTCAATTTGCCTGAAAATCGCTGACATTTCGATGTGATTTGGTTTAAACCAAATAAAGTTCGGCGAATTAAGTTCGACGTCTGAATCAACAGGTGTACTTTTGATAACTTGGGCCGGTCCAAAGTCGAATTAAGTTCGGCTCATGAAAAGTTCGGTGTCTGAACTGGGCCTAATGTATGTCAGTGACCCCAGCAAAACAATTCTTGGTTTGCGCTGTCACGCAATCCTGACGCAATAAAAAATTTATTCGAAAACCATTTACTGGATAAAATCAAGAAATTGTGATGTTATAGGAGATTAATAAAGATGACACTCCTCGAATTTTTAGGTCTGTGCGTTTTCCCAAGCTCAGATATTCGTCGAAATATTTTGCACAAATTTACAGAGACCAGTATGGAACCGCCATGTTGGTGTACCTTCGCGGTACGCCTACATTGCGGCCGGGAAATATTGTAAACATTTGGAACTTACTTTGGCTATCTAGACGACTGATTATCTGTACTGAACAAACAAGCATTTACAGAAGCACTTTTCCTAATACTTCAACTTCTAAATGGGCTAAAAATCACGAGATAAGTATATGATTTCGACAACCGCGTTCGTAGGTCTATGTCACGCATCGCCATAACAATGAAATTCAAAATGTCTCCCTTGTTTGAGAAACGCAAATAACAACGACAAAGGCTAAGGAAAATAGACTGAAACGTTTATAGGTTGATATAAAGACCTTGACTCATTTCACACCCTAAAGACTTGCAAACGAGTAATAAGCTATTAATCGATTCCAAGAAATGCAATCAAAAGCAGAATAGCTTAAGCACATCAATTCGATTGAATTTCGTACAACTTCAAATGCAGAACATTTAGCTCAATTGCAATATAGCTATTGCTTCTCAGTATAACGACTGCCTGGGTACACGCAGCAAAGCGTCTTGTTTAGATACGAATTTATTTTTGTTCACTAAAAGCATCTCCATGAACTATTGCCTTCCGCGATGGATTTTAACTCATGGAACATTGTGTGGAGTTTGTGTTTTGGATTATTAGCGACATTGATCGTTGTTGAAAATCTCCTTACCATCTGGATATTTCGTAAAAAGAGACTTCGGAAGCGCGCTCATTTTCTTTTGATCAGTTTGCCTGTTACTGACTTACTGGCATTTTGGGCTGCTGACTGTTCCTCTGTACATGGCTATTAATACAATATCGTACTTGAGTCTGGCGTATCGTATGGTGACATCGGTGTCCGAATAGGCAATTTGCATGATTACGTCATTTGATTTCAACTACCAGAATCCTTCACTTTTTCTGTGTCTTGTGCTAATTAGGGTAGTTGTTATTTAAACCGCACTGGGAATTCAAAATTCAAATACTAAAGAAAAACGAAAGTCATTCTGGTGGTTGTAGTCAAACGACAACAACGTGCAAATCTGCTATTGACTGACATTTTTACTAGTATTGCCTCCATCTTAACGCTTGCCGCTATCTCCTTGGAGAGAATGTACGCCATAGGCTGGCCTTTTCGACGCAGAACTTTAAACTTTCGTGTTTACATATTTGCTATTGCAATACCATGGATCCTGACAGCAATATTCACTTCTATAAGTTTACTGTTTTATCTATCTATCATAACAATAGAGAACTTCCTGTATCCTCTCATCTTGATTCTTTGCACGCCTCCATTAGTGATGTGCATAACGAATGGTGTCATATGGCGAAAACAGACAACAGTGATAAGTAACCGGAATCACGTGTTAAGGGAGACATGATTGACAAAAACACTGCTTATTATTACTGCAGCTTCTCTTTTTACCTGGTTGCCATTTCAAATTTGGAACGTGCTGGCAAATCGCGGTGTCCTTGGAGGTTTTCCTCACATAAATATGACTATTCATATCATTAAGTTTTTACAATTCAGCAACTCGCTTGTAAACGTAGTAATTTATCCATTCAGAATATCAGAGTTTAAGAACGCCTTTCTTCAGATGCTTCGTTCTTGGGCGAGTCCTCGTGATAGAAGAAATGAAGTTGTGCCGATGCAACATGGGGGACTGGGTCAGCTGCATCATTGCCAAGAATTACACATTCCCAATCATTAGCAAATCAGTTAGACAGAAAAGAAAATTCCAGTCACTTTCGACGTTGAAAGCATTAACAGACAAGGCCACAAAAGTGCCAACTAAATTTACCACACCCAAAAATTAAGACTTTATTGTTTTTTCTAGTTCAGTCAGTGGGTGCTAAGTATATTGTTACTGTGCAAAGGTTTTACTCAACAGCATAAAAAGAAATAAAAAGAGAGAGAGAGAGAGAGAGAGAGAGAGATTGCATAAGGCATCTTGTTCAAGGCTCATTATCTAGTAGGTTCGATTTCCGCTGCTCTTTCGAGTCCAGTCTCGTTTACCGAACGGCTGGTAAAAGTCGAGCCCAAGTTTCTACAAGTGCAAATCTTAACTTCAAAGTTAGTATAATGTGAAACGCAATCGTGTTTTGCCAAGAAAAGTAATGTCATCCAAGATTGTTACCTCAAAACCTTAAAGTACAGGATAAATGCAATGCATTAACGGGTCGAGTCCGAATCTAGCGGGGGAGATTCGTTTTAACTCCTGCTGACCATTCGAGGTATCGATGGAGGCTTGAGCAATTCTGCCTGATCCCAAGAATGCTCAAATTTCCTCCCACCCTTCCCTCCCTCACACCTTCCCTGCCTCCCTTGGCTCCTCCCTCATATGCACGAGCATGCATGCGTGCGCGCGTGCGTGCGTGCGTGCGTGCGTTCCGTCGTCCAGCCGTCCAGCCGTCCAGCCGTCCTCCCGTACACTCTCTTCTTCCTTCCATTTTTACCCTCCTTCTTTTTGTCCCTTCCTCTCTCTCCACCTGTTTATACTTATACTTGCACGTACTGCAGTCACTCATTCATTGACTCAATCGTTCGCACAAAGTCATTCGGATTTTTGTCCTGTTTAATTCTAAAAATACAAACTAATGCACACTATTGATTCGTTTCAAACGTTATGTACAAATATATTTACATTTGAATAAAACTATGCCCACGACTATTTTAAAATTTCAATCTGTAACTCTGGGGTTCTTGACATCTAACTTTACATTCTCGATTTACATAATTATTATAAGGTACGGACCAGTTCTCACACAAACTGAAAGATTTTGTCCGCAAATTATGATACATGAAATAAATGTTAATCTTGTCGAAGTCGCGTTCACTTGTTCCATTTTCTTGCAATACAAAATGCCGAAAATAAGTGCTGGGCTTACTGTTGTCAAAAGGTTATCTTGGGTTAACTTTGTTCCTCTGGTCCAATAAATAACTCGTTAACCAGATAACAAGTTTCCATCATTTCTGACCCAGTGAGCTTCTCAAATTCAGGCCTGAAGAATATAAAATAATTACAATTAATAAGAAGGTATTTGATTTATTTAGCTCTTATTAACCGAGCAAGTCTGTATGGGAGAATCTTGACCGAGGTCGTGAATACAGGCCGAACGCAGTGAGTTCTCTACTCACGACCGACTAAGCTCGGCTAATAAGATGTTTATTATATGGCGAACAAGAAGAAATTAATTCGTTTAATGTAACTGGTTTGTACTAGCTGACGTTTTGCTTGCGAACGGCGAAGAGCTGAACTTAAATCTGCCAAATTTTAATTTTTCTTGTCCTCCTTACTTTTTTTTTTCTCGTCAGGCTTTTTGTCACTTCCACTAGTACTTTGAGAAGAAAATAGTCAATACTTCTGTATTTTATTCTGCAACTTTTTTACTGCAAAATGTACCCGGTCTAGATGACGGTCTAGATGGGAAAATCTAGATCGCGGTCAATATCGATTTCAGCCAATCAAATTCGTGAATTCAGTAGTTCCCTGTTCTTGTGAGACACAGCCGTATAATAACATTATCTATTGATCACTGTGATGGCTGATGCTACGTAAACGGGAGTTAACGCCCAAGTCGCTAGTTGAGGGAAGGTGCCTACGAAGCCCGGGGGCTGCAACCGCAGTCACATCCCCAAGGCGCTAGAACACCCGACTGACCTGCCCAACCCGCAACCAAGCCACGGGCCCCCCCGCGCCAAGCCCCCTACAGGCATCCGTCACACTTAAGCCAGATGGCGTTGGTGGAAGAAAAAAAATGCTGAAAAGAGGGGGGGGAAGGGAGGGAACGCCGAGAACCGCTAAACTATAATACAATCCACAACGCCACACTAACAAAGCGATGAACACACTGCGAGCACATGGGACGACAACACACGTACTAACCAAAAATACCGCTGGACAATGTCAGCCCCAGGGCTCTCACGACCATATGACTGCTGCAAACACTACAGAACGCACCAAACGCTTAACAAACGCTAACAGATGGCCAAGGCACTATTAAACGCCTACAAAAAACGCTACTGACCAGACTAGCTCCTGGTCATAAACTATGTAAAATTTCATTGAATTATATCAAACGCTACAGAACGCACCAAATGCTAACCAAACGCTCACAGACGGCCAAGACACTAACAACCGCCTATAAAAACGCTACTGACCAGACTAGCTCCTAGTCGTTAACTATGCTAAATTTCATTTAACTATACGGGGCGGGGGGTGAACGAGAGAGGTAAAGAGGGAGGGAGGGAGAGAGGGAGAGAGGGAGAGAGGGAGGGAAGTATAACTAACCTCGTCCCAGATATCGTTCACTACGAGATTGGGGCTCACCTCGACTCAGGATCTCTGTTTATCCTGCCACCTAATGCAGAGAGACCCTGGAAACAAAGTCAGCACTCTAAAGTGCGGGATGTAGAGAGATCCTGGGAACGAGGTTGGATTGCGCCCATCAAATCGAACAACTATTCAAAATTGGTCACGAGCAATTTAATCCAAGCGTAAATCGATCATCCTACCTTTGGTCAGCTTCACCTCGAGCGAACCTTTCTCGTACTTCCTCAAACATTCTTTCTCCGATGACTGTAATCACGTGCCTGATGGGACGACAAAAACAAAACAGAACAATAACACTATTCCATGCATACAAAAACAACAACGACAACAAGAAGAAATTTTGTAAATGCTATCATCCGTGTAAGTGCAAACAGAAGTTCAGCAACTTAAACTTGAACTTGAACTTTAATTTCATTTTGTTAACTTTCACACAAATACAATTGCTTGCCACCGCAACTATGTTCATCAAATAAAGTGTAGGTTTTAGTTTAGGTTTTAGATCTTTCTTTAATAAAATTTTCTTTGACGCTTTTTAAGGCTCTGGTTGAAAATGAAGATTTGTTGATTTTGTGGACATTTCGAAAACGGTGGCGTGACAAAGTAAAATCCAATCTACCGCGTGCTGTGATAAAGAAATACGTATCATGCGTTATTCATTCTGCTCGATCATAGTATGGACGAGTCACGTGGAACGCAAAGAATGAAACGCTTATGCCCGGTTCAGACGCCGTACTTCGCATGAGCCGAATCGAATGCTAGTGAGGGAGAACAAAGGATTTTTCCCATTTGCATTCGATTCGG